>NC_048222.1:71468164-71478013 GCF_002007445.2 Ailuropoda melanoleuca
GAGTGAAACCATATGATAATTGTCTTTCTCTGCTTGACTTATTTCGCTTAGCATTATCTCCTCCAGTGCTGAGTTGTGAATTAAACTCCCTAAGCCTCAGTTTCTTCATCTGTAAAATGAGGTTGATAATATATTCACATACTGTACAGGGGAATTAAATGGGATAATGTTTGTGAAATAACTTGCATGAGGTTTGGCATGTAAAAAGTGCTCAGTGAATGTCTATTTTATTCATGAGTAGATATATTTACTAAAAACCTACAATGCATCGGGTACAATTCCTATCTTGATGAAATTTATATGTATAGGGAGAGTCATTAAGCAAATTATTACACATGTAATCTTACGAAAGCAACCATGACAGGTACAGTGAATGGAAAGCACGGTATGCTGTGGTAGCATTTAACAAGAGAACCTGTCCTAGCCTGTCATCTGGGGTAGGTGAATGGATAGAAGGGGATCACAGACAGTTTTCCTGAGTAAGTGAAATTTAAGCAAAAACCTAGAGAATGAAGAGGAATTAGCACCACGAAGGGTGCTAAGGTCCTGTGGCCCAGAAGCATTGCATAAATCAAGAGAAGATCGGAGTAATCAGAGGAGTCAAGAAGGTATGCAAGTCAGGACAGAAGAGAGAGGGAAGACCAGATCATTTGACCTGATGAACCATGTTAGTGATTGTGGATTTCATCTAAGAGCAGCACTGGGAAACATTTGAGACATATAAGCAGAGATCTCACCGAATTGGAGTTACATTTCATAGAGATCATCCTAGAGAAAAGGGAGGATTATACATGGATGCAGGAGACCAATGAAAAGCATCTTACAGGTGACAGATGGTGGTAGCTTGGATTAGGCCATGACAGTGGATCTAGAGAAATGTGGAAAGGCTTGGGCAATATTAGCTGGTATCTTCTACTGGAAATATCAAGAAGAAGGTATCGGGATTGACTGCCAAGTTTTTGTCATAAACAAGTGAGTGAATGTTAATAATCATTTATAGAGACAGGGAACACTAGAAGACAAGCAGATTAGGGTGTGTCATTTTACACACATTAATATCAAAGTTGCTGTAGATATGTAAGTAGAAATGCATATATGGATCATGAGCTCAAAAACTAAGCAAGGACTCAAACTATACACTTGATGTCTAAAAGCTGCATTTATCTTGAAAATATCCATATTTTTTGGAGTTGGTCCTCTGAAAGCTCCCAAATAACTGGAGATACATCTCCTCTTGCAATTGAAAAATTTAATGTATTAACAATAGAAAGATTTTTGAAGTGAAGACCAGAGTTATTAATCTCTTCCTTCTGCTCACCAGCTTTGTAACCCTGAGCAAGTGTCTTACCCTTTCTGCACGTTTACATCCTTTCCCCTTGTAGCACGGAAGTCAGCTTGGCTTTTGGTGCCTCAGGGGTTTATAGGAGGTGGTTATAAATGATTCCAACAACAATTTAGATCAGAGTGTGTCTATTGGATCTTGCATTGTTAATGAATAAAATTTAGGAACTGTTGTAATATATGTAGACTCGTCCTACTCACAGAAAAAGGTAAATTATGCTAAGAAATCATTTGTCAGATCCGATAACATGTTCATATCCTTACATGTGTGTACCCCTTAAAATGCTTCCAGTGCACAATTTCTTTATTGCATATTGAAGGAATCAAGGCGTTCAGAACAACCACCTTTTTTTCCCAGTAGTGTTTGCTTGCTTTAGGAAGTTCTAAAACTCCAGGGTAAGAATGTACCTTCCAGAATATCTTAATAGGATGCTTTATGACACTTGAATCCCCAGTATGATACCTCAGGGATTGGTTATCCATCCTATCCTAGGACACTTTCATTGATAGGAAGACCAACTTCCAGGGCAGCCCAAATCTGTCTGCCTATAGCTTCTAGCCATTAGTCAGAATTCTAAGCCAGACCCATGTGCTAGTCTCCTAGTTGGTCTGTCTCCTTGCCCCTAGCAGCTCCCCTCTTTAGTTATCCCTAGATACATGTAAGCCTTACGGAAAAAAAAAAAAAAACTTAGGAAAATGGAAACCTGCCAGAGCCCCCAGATTCTAATATGTTTCTGTGCCATCCACTTGCTAACACTAATACCTATCTTAGGACATGAAGTGGAGCTAACTTTTAACTCACCAGAACCAAATTGGAATAAACAAAAACAAGGAGCATCATTATTTTCATTTTGACAAACTATGGTAGCATTCTTCTCTTCCGGTGAAAATGTGTCTGTGAATGGAAGATGAGTTGACAACTACAGCCCAGGTAGAAGTCCTGTGGCTTTAACATCTGCATGGGGAATGAGGCCAGCTGTGCTGAAGGTGCTCAGGAAGGCCACTGTTCAAGCGGTACATTCAGAAATGACTGTGTATAGTTAGCGGGTGTGTTCTGAATTAATCACCCGATCTGAGCAAATATTGGGTGGGCATTTCTGAGGGGAATCACAGTAGTGGGGAACAACCTTTCCCTAGAAATGCAACTGTTTGGGGTAACAGAACATCACACCACGCACAGGAATTGGTTCTTTTCAGGCAGCCTCAAATGCACTTGTCTCCATCTTTGGCTTTTCTTCCCATTGTCTGTGGCTATCTTTCAGGCTTCTTTATTCCTGACTCAGGAACTTTTTTAAATTTAAATTCAATTTAGTTAACATATGGTGTATTATTAGTTTCAGATGTAGAATTTAGAGATTCATCAGTTGCATGTAACACCCAGTGCTCATTCCATCACGTGCCCCCCTTAACACCCATCACCCAGTTACTCCATCCCTCCACCCACCTCCCCTCCAGCAACCCTCAGTTTGTTTCCTATTGAACTACTATAGAGTCCCTTATGGTTTATCTCCCTCTCTGTTTCCCTGACTTGGGAATTTTGCAAAACTTTCTGAACCACTATCTTGACTATCACCGAACAGTTGAAAATTCATGAGTGGTGTCCATGCTCTGGCCTTGGGAAGACTTTTTAGTGGGCATGCTGCCTTCTGGATGCCATATATTAGGCATTAGGATTAAACTGGTACATCAACCACTATGACCCCAAACCGCATCCTAGTGAACTAAAGATTCTGTATCACTGAGTTGCATTATGCAAATTATGCAAATATTCAACTCCTACCAGTTATAATTTTCTACTTTTCTGTAATACTAACTAGAGTCTTTGGGCATTTGGGTCACCATCTCTACTAACTAGCCATCTAGCAAAGTGGATTTTCAGTCTCCCATACCTGTGGACTTAATAAGTCATAGTACAGAATTTGTATTTGATCTTGAAGTCAGTGAAGAGTCCTTGAAATGATTTGATCAAGGAAGATGTAATCAGGTTTGTTTCTCTGGCTACAAAGGGGACAGTAGATTGGAAAGAGGTAAGGCTCAAAGCAAGAAGCTGAGGCAGTGAGCTGGTGGAAGGTCCTAGCTGCAGATGCTGGTGGCCTGAACTAGGATGGATGGTGACAAGGAAAAAGAAGGTTTGGTAATCTGGACTGGGAGATTGGATGTCCCTAAGGAGGTGGGAGACTGAAGGGTTGAGGGTGACAGTGGTTTTCAGTGGGTACAACTTAGGGGAAAGGGTGCCATCTACTGAGGATGAAGCAGAGAAGAAAGAGTAGGTTTTGTGAGAGATGAGTTCAGTTTGGTGATGTTAAGGGTGAGGTGGTTTGGAAACATCAGGAAAGATGTCTGATAACAGTTGAATATGCAGAACTGGAGCTCAGGAGCTGGAGATGGACCAGGATAGAGACTGGACAGTCATCAAAGCAAAGAAGGAAACTGAAGCCATAGAAATGGATAAGCTTCCCCAATGTCTTTCCTCCCTGTTTGACTATAAGACAGTTCTCAGTTGAGACTGCAGAAGGCTTGGCTACGTTTGGAAAGAGTGAGGTTGTCCCCTGTCAGCAAAGCTGAGATTTCTCAATATCACATTGATGCTGAAAGACCATGAAAGCATGGTCAATTCTGCTTTTCAAAGATGTCTATAATCAAAATAGTGCCATACTCAATTGCCTTTTAAAACTAAAGAGAAAATTTTCCCAGTCCCTTCCTCATTTTAAAATTGGTTTGCCCAGCTGTATTTAGAAGCCATGTTATAGCTTCCAAAAAGATACTTTTTATTTTGAAAACAAGCTATTAAGTTGCCTACACATATGTTATGTCGGTTTGAACACCACCTGTTTTTGATGGAGGCGAGTGAGGCACTCAGCTGGTTGGGTCCCGCTTGAGCTTAGGACTGGGGAGAGGTAAGCAGGGTCCACAGACAATCTCTGTCCCTGGCTTAACTTGGGCGTGCCAGAGCTGGGGGTGGAGATCAAAGTATTATTACTATTCTGCCTTAAACAGAGCTAGAGAATATTCCTGGAGGATGGTCATACTATCAGGGGACATGCTTCTGGGTGACCCGGTGAGAG
This sequence comes from Ailuropoda melanoleuca, assembly GCF_002007445.2. Lineage (NCBI taxonomy): Eukaryota > Metazoa > Chordata > Mammalia > Carnivora > Ursidae > Ailuropoda > Ailuropoda melanoleuca. The sequence goes on from NC_048222.1 coordinate 71,472,571, forward strand.
GACTGGGTATGTCATTTCCAAGTAGGGAATTATCCAGAGAACTCAGATTTGGCATCTTTACAGGCAGTCCAGAACCAAAAGTCCATCTGCCTGCTCGCCTGTTTACCTCTTCCCACATAAGTGCTGGCCGACTCACCCATGTCCTTGCTGGCAAGACCCTCGAATGAAACCTGCCTCAGCCTAAAGGCGGACCATGAAGGGACGTCCTTCTGAGAAACTCCCGTGCTGCCTCTCTGGGTGACCAATTTTGGTTGCGTCACTGCTTCGGATTTGTGGGGTTTGGCCTTGGATTCACATCCCACAAAGAGGAGAGGCTGCTGATGACGATCTCATCTTAATTATAGGCTTCGGCCTTTCCTGCAAGACCCTATAAAATGTCTTTATAAGCACTGGAAGTAACAATTTCAGGTAGTACCTGTGAGTTAGTTGTATAAATTTATTTGTAGAATGGTTTTGTTTTTATGTAAATACGAGCATCTCGAAGGTCAGGAAGATAAAGTGTTGGAATGTGAGGTAAGACAGCCCCTATTTCTCCATGTCCTCAGCTTTAAGTACTTGAAGCAGGCATTTTATTCAGAATGCCATTTTCTGCCATCAACAAATGTCGTCCGCTGATTCAGTAGACAATCCTGTTCATCACTGAGGAGATGTAAGTGAGGGCTGAGAAATGGTGTGTGTCTTTAGAGAGACTAGAACCATAGGATTGACCGTGTCATTCATTTAGTAGTGTTTATCATGGCTCTCCATATGCCATAAACTGTCATAGGTGTTGAGGATACAGCAAGGAAATGGAAAGACAAAAGCTTTTGTCCCTCAGGGAGTTTATATTCAAGACAAAGGGAGGGTAAGAAATAAGTTTAGAAGGTGGTGATGAGTACTACAGAGGAAAGTACTAAGGTCCAATGCTTAGGGGAAATGAAGAGAAAATGAGATAGACCACCAGGCAGGAAGGGTTCATAGGTGAGCTGGATTTTGAATACAGCTTTGAGGATCAACAATCTGAATGGATTCTAGTTGGAATGGATACAAGGGAGAGGCTCAGTCCCGGAGGAGGAGGAGGAGAACAAAGGGGAGAACCACGTGAGCTGAGGCCATAGTCCTTGGTGGATTAACAGAGTTACTGCAAACAGTCTACCATGGCAAGAAGAGAGGCTTGGTGTTGGAAATCCACTGTTTGATTTCACAGGCAGTTATTGGAAATACTCACAATGTAAACTCCAAGAACAGGAACCGTACTCATTTTCCTGACCATTCTATGTCCAGTATCTACGACAGCGCCTACATCACTGGGGGTACTAAGCGAATCATTTTGCTGAATGAATGAATCATGGGAGAGGAGGTTGTGTAAGGCAGGGGAAACCAAATGATGGAGGGCCTGGAATGACAGATGATAAGCTTGAATTTGATCTTATCAGCAGCACAAAGATAATTCACAATGCACATCCTGACCCATCTTACCATTATGAGGTTCCCTTAACTGTATTACTGAGCCCCTTGAAAAGCTTCCCTCCCTTTTAGTTATTTCTGAAAATTTTGCCGCGTGGCTTCCAGCACTTTCTTCTCTTTCTGTGCCATCCCCTTGGAAATGACCAGATGACCAGTGTCAGAGCCTCTTAGGCCCTGGATGTGCACGTGTGCAGCCCCCATATTACGAAGGGGTGTGGGGGCCCTGGAGCTGCCAGCAGCCTGAGCATGCTGGGCTTCGTGCAGAAGAGCAAATGCTGTCCCTGCTCAGCGTAACTCATGTCAGTGGGGCAGGGGGTTGCATGCACCCCTGAGCCTATGTGGCTCATGACCATAGCCCTCGGATGTCTCCTCTCCACCCTTCTTCCCCTCCAGCTTAGACACGAATTTTCAGGAAGGACATTAGGATGTCTTCCTCAAAACCTAGCCCCAAAGCTTGGGTGCCCTCCCTTCCAGTAGGCCCCCTTCCCTTCCGGCCATCCCCCACAGGGCTCCTTAACCATCCAGCCTGACATGGGCTTGATGTTCACTTTTGACTGTTTCAGTTTTCCTAGAGGTGAATACTTTTTTAGGGGGCAAGGGGTGGTAACCATGACCTGGTGCAAACCTTTCATTTCACGGATGTGGAAACTGAGGCTCAGGAGGGGCAAGTGACCCACCCAGCTTTAAATGACGATCCACACCTTCTTGGTCCCCAGTCCTGAACTCCCTTGATTTCTGAGTGGAAAAGTGGAACCATCCTGACAAGGCTGCAGGGTGATGAGTCGGGCACTGTTGGGTTAGCCCTGAGCGAGGCTGGAAGCAACGAGATCCTCCGTGCTCTGCCACCATAAGGCAGGGGTGTAGGGATGGCTGTGGAGGGGAAAGGCAAGTCTTAAAAAGGCGTTTCGAAGGAAAACATCAGTGAGGCTTGGTGATGGTTGAAATAGAAGAGACAAAGAGGAGGAGAAGTCAAATACACAGACTCCTTTCCAGGACTGAACCAACCCCTGGGCTTGCCCTACAGTGAGAATGACAGGCCCCCTTCCCCCTTCCCCACCCCCGGGAGCTTACTGCACACTCCAGAGGAGGAGATAATCAAAGAAAACATAGTGAACAAGAACACTTACAGGGGGATGGCAGGTGGGTGAAATGAGTGACGGGGTCAAAAGGTACACACTTGCAGTTATAAAACAAGTAACAGAATGTAATGTACTGTACAGCATGGAGAACACAGTTAATAACACTGTATTGCATACTTGAAAGGTGCTAAGAGAGTAAATCTGAAAAGTCCTCATCACAAGAAAAAAAAAAATTTCGAAAGCTTGCAAAGCACGGTATGTGCCACAAAAGAAAAGAAATGGCACTAGCTTGAGGACTACTCTTCTTTAGACCAGGTGGCTGGAGAAAGTTCTTGTGTGGAGATGATAAGATGTTTCAAATGGGAGACTCATGAAACAGTGATGGCCTTGAGGAAAGTGGCAACGTTTGGAAAATGGGCTGATTTATGAAAGGAGAACGCTTTTAAGGAAACAGCCTATAAAAGAACATGACGGCTTAGTTGCTAGCATTTTCCCCAATCAAGTTATCATTTGTTAAGTAAGGGGAGGGGGGAATCTTGCTGTCTTTTGAAAGCATTTGCATTATTAATTCATTTCAAAAGGAAACCCAGCACACAGGGTGCTCTGGAGGGAGATGTGCAGTCGGTCTAGTCCAGCTGGGCAGGAGTTCTCCCCTGAGGGAGACCCTCTGAAAGGAGGAATGCTGGCTGCGGCTTTGATAACTGGTGAGGAAAACCCTCTGTAGAGCTTTGCTTTGAGCAGCCTGCACTCCTCCAGAGTAAAATCCCTAATTCTGCAGAGCCACACTTGGCCAGCCGGAACGGTGCCATTAAAGAGTGTCTCCCACTTGCCTAACTGTGAGGTTTGAGAGAATGTTCCCTCCAGGCGACCTCTTTCTTTGCCTGGGTTGGAAGAAGCAGTGATTCTTGACACTAGAAACCATAGGCCAGTAACCCCAGTCCCTGGAAAAGGGGGAAAGGGGCCGCAGTCCCATCCGCACTGGACAGTCCCCATAGCGCCCCATGATTGTTCAGTGCTATGTACCCAGCACACAGTATGCATCTTTCCCACTACTCAGTTCACCCTCACACACCTCCAGCCTTCCTCCCCGTGACCACTAGCCCAGCTTCCTGCCAGAAAGTTCAGAAAAGACTCAACATATTAACTCTGTGAAAGGAGCAACCACATTACTTCCCTGACAGGCACAAGACCAGAATTATACTATTTCAAGCCTCAGTTAAATTGAACAAAAGAGCAGATCCTCCTAAAGACCTGTGGAATTCTCACCCCCTTGCCCTGTTTGTGAGCTTGATGCTGTTGTCAGGTACCTGGGCTGTGCCATCCAGAGGCGCAGCTTATTCTCAGGAGCCAGGAGCCAGGCTTAGCCAACCTCTGTGCCCCCGAAGACCACAGTGGGAAGCCAATGGAAGCTGGAGTCCTCTCCTCAGGAAAATGAATCTCTGTGCATACTCAGACTTGTATTTCTTTTCATGGGAAGTCTATCTGTGAATGTTCAGTTGAGAGCCTAGGGTTCTAGCTCGTGGTTAGTCTGGCCAGCATTCTTCAATATTGCTGACCGTGACTCTAGGTGGAGAACCTAACGACTCCTGATGGCTGAGAACCGTCCAAGGGTGGCCCCTAAGTGAACCTCAGGAGGGCTCAGGCATGTCACACGGACACAGCCAAACCGGCAGCCCAACGCAGAGGCCTCTGGTATACTCTGGGATGACAAGAATCTTGGTCCTGAGCTTATCCTTCGATTCTGACCCCTCTTCTCTGGGCTTTTGTTCAATCGAGCAGAGTTTTCTCCCTGGTAAGAAGATGCCAATTGATCTCGCCTGAATGTTGCTTTGGCACGGGAGCTCCTTGGCCTGGGGAGCTTGCCACCTCTTTGTGCGACAGCTTGTGTCTCTCCTCAGTTCACTGGATGTGTATCAGTCACATTAGACTGGTACCACACGCACAGAGAGACCGCGGGTTGGACGGGGAGAAACAATTAAGGGTCATTTGCTCCCATCGTCACATAACATTAGCTTCTCCTTTGGAGTCCACATTCTTTTAATTGGAGTCATTTAAACTCCAATTTTCAGAATGTGAACCCTGCAGATGGGCCGTTCCAAGATTATCACCCACTGTGCTTTTTTCCAGGGTCTGAACACTATATTACGAGTTTTTAAATGCTGTCGTATTGATGGTGCTGCTCTCCTCCCCTTTGTTTCTAATGATCTCTGAAAAACCTGCCGTCGTCCTATGACAACCACTGCACAGAACTGCCACAAACACTTCCTGGGCCACGGCGGGGTTGCTAAATGGCACACGAGATCAGGAGTGGAAATGGGTAAAGCCGCGCGGAGTCTGGGTCTAGGCCTGGCTGGACCACAAAAGAGCCAGGTGATTTTGTGGAAACCATTCCCCTCCCGGCCTCGCTGTCTTCATCTGTGAGAAGGGATGGCAGTGCTGGCTAGGGGCTAAGTTTCTGCCAGTCTCCACGTTCTGGCGTTCTGTGACTCCGGCCAATTCGGCCTTACCATAACCCGGTGTCTCTCGAAGTTGTTATTAAGATGTGAAGCTTGCAGGTGGGTGAAATGAAGCATAGAAGCTGGAAGGCTAGAACTGACTCCTAGCCTTCTGCTTCCATACTGAGTCACCCTGATTCTGAGAGAGCTAAACTGAAGAACTACCTTTTCATGACCAGTGCTGGGTTGGAATTTGAGAACTCCATTTGGATCCTCACTGCCTTTAGAGTGAACTGGAGCACTGGGGGAGAAAACTCACTTAGGACACCAACACTGGCAGAAAAACTGGTTTTCGGGGCGCCTGGGTGGCACAGCGGTTAAGCGTCTGCCTTCGGCTCGGGGCGTGATCCCACGTTGTGGGTTCGAGCCCCACGTCAGGCTCCTCTGCTATGAGCCTGCTTCTTCCTCTCCCACTCCCCCTGC
>NC_048222.1:71478113-71545620 GCF_002007445.2 Ailuropoda melanoleuca
TTTTTAAAAAAAAAAAAAAAAAAAGAAAAACTGGTTTTCTTTTGTCTTGGTGGCTTTGAGAGAAAACACTGCTGTAACTCGGTAGCTGAAATGTGACTCTAGGTGGCCGAGCCTTCACTTGAATGGCTCCCAGTGTCCCCCATCATAAACCTACAGATGAGCCCTGGGTCAGAAATGAAAGGTCACATGTTCCCAATGGAGAAGACATCGAGTGATGAGACAGAAGTGGCATCATTTGAAATCATCAGTTTGAATTTCTCCTTAAAATCTAGAGGACTCAGCCGTCCGAGGTGAGGGTTCTGAATCTCCAAGGGTGCAGGCCTGGATGGTGTTCAAGGATAAACTCATGCTGTCCCTACCTCATGTGGCCAGATTTTAGTTCACCAAGATGTTTGGAGGGTCCGGAAAAGAAAAGAGCCAGAAATTCTGTCGCAGACCAAGCGGTGGAGGGAAACTCAGTGAAGAGATGAGTCCCTAGGGGCTTGGGGTTTTTCCAGCTCAAGAATGTAACCAGGCGGATTCACAGGCAAGGGATGACATGACCTGCTGGCTGAGGGGTTCAGAGAATTAAGCTGGGAGCAGTTTGCTCCTTTTGAAGCAGAGTCTGGGCAGGGGGCAGGGGGTGTGGAAGTGCACAGCCAGCCTATGGTGACAAGAGAAATAGGAGCCCTCATGCTCCTGTGGGTCATTCAAAAGTCTGGTTCTTTCTATGAAACATGGTGAGAACAACGATAGTGTTTGATACCAGATAATGCAGCAAGGAAGAAAAGGTAGTGAAACACCATCACAGAGAAAACCAGAGGATTGAGCAGAAACTGGGCAGAAAAAGGGAAAGGAAAAAAAAAAAACAGAAAAAGAAGGAAGGCACCAGCAGGAAGAGAAATCAGGGCTACGGCTGTCAGGCAGAAAAGAAAGCCAGGCCACGTCATCGGGGAAGCAGAGTCATGGAGAGGTCAGGGGTCGGCCATTCACTCAGCAGTAACTGGGAGGAGCCTCTGAGATGCCAGCATCGTGCTGGGTTCTAGAGCTCCGCCAGCAAGCAACACTGATGAGGTGCAGGCTCAGAGGGAGGTTTACAGCCTGTGACTGGGTCAGAGGCGCCGTTCCAGAACCAGCAGATTCCACCCTGGGGCTCCATGCCATGGTGGGTGGAAAGCAGGGAGAAGCATGATGCAGTAGCCCTCCCATCCTAAAAAGCATCATCGTCATTAAGAAGAAAGGGATCTGAGAAGAAATTGAGGGATAGGAATAGTGGAGATCACCGAGAAGACGGTGCCTGAGTGGGAAGGTTTGTACAGAGAAGGAGATGGTGGGATAAGGGAACCCTGCTGGGGACCAGACAGCAGCAACTCTTTTCCAAGCCAGATTCCAGCTCAGTCTCCCTGTCTAGGGGAGGAAAAATGAAAGACAGAAAGAGACCGAAGGATGTGAATAGGGAGGGAAACAGCCCGTGCTGACTTTTCTCACCTTTTGGAAAGTTCCTGAAGGACGGACATAAAGTTGTGAGTGCCTCTCCTCACATATGCCAGCAGCTGCTGAAAGAGAATCCCCCCAAGGGAGGATGAAGACGCCAGTGGGAGACATGGATCCCACGACCTGCCCCTATGGGATTGTCAGATTGGGAATGGGCATATTGTGCTAGGTTTCGACACATCTAGGTGCTGTCACTTAAGGGATAAATTAAAAGGGGGTCATTTATGGGAAGGCCTGTGTTCCAGAAGAATCCCTCGATTAGTCTGAAAAGCCAATATCTTAAGAGATGTGCTTAGATTACCCAAGACAATATCCCTGAAACATTAAAGCTGGAGACTCTGACATTCTAAGCTTGGTGTAAATTCATTTTAACCATCTCCGTGTCTCACCTTATTCCCTAGCTGCAGGGAGGAGATGATGTTTTGAGCACACAGACTGGGAAACCAGTATTTGCCTCTTAATCTGTGGACATAGCTGGAAGGCCAGTGTAGAGAAAACCCAAGAGCCTGGCTCTGGGTCAGCCAGACCTGGAATTCGAAGGGACTCAAGGAAGGGAAGAGATTTACTGATATTCATGCATGCAAAACTGGGCTCTGTGAGGACAGTGTCCTTGAGGAGATTGTGGGAAATTCCAGAGTTCCCAAATCACTTTATTAGCGCTCGCATTCCTAATTCATACTTCATATATTTTTTTCTTTTTTATTTCAATTCTTCAAATAAAAGAAATACACTCCCCTGCCTATCTGATTTACAGAATGATGAGATCCCCAGACCAGGTGTGCCAGGTTCATATATCCTCATTAAGCCCAGGCCAAGGCGTGCCTTCGTGAAGCAGTTTCCCTTAATAGGATCACTGTCGCTATTAGAAAGAAGTAGTGGGCAATATATAGGCGTCATAATGTGAGATGATTTTTTTTTTCTGGAACTGACCATATTCCCACTAAACCACCAGTCATGTTGGCGTTGGCCACTTTCTCCACCTCTCAAATGAAGTTTGAAAAAGCATCCTTCCAGTTTCGCTTCTGCCAACTGTGCACTTCATCACTCCCCATACACCATCTTCCTTCCCAAGAGATTTGTTATTCCAATATATGTCGGTATTCCATGAGGAAACAGAGATCCTACAGTCAGGCTGGCCAATTTCACATCCCAGCTCTACCAATAATTAATTACTGCCTGAGTGACCTGAACTGAGTTATTCAACCCCATTATTTTTTGTATTATTATTTTTTAAATTTTAGGGCTAAGTTTTAATATAATATAAAAGTTTGAACTCTTACTTTAAAAAAATTTTTTTGAGTATAGTTGACACACAATGTTAACATTAGTTCCAGGTCTACAACATGATGATTCAGCTTCTTTGTACCGTGTGCTAGGCTCACCTCAAGTAGCTCCCATCTGTCACCATGTAACACTTATTACGATGTCATTGATGATATTCCCTATGCTGTGCCTTTTATTCTCATGACTTAGTCATTCCGTAACTGGAAGTCTGACTCTCTCACTCCCCTTTATGCATCTTACCTATTCCCCCATTATTTCTGTTCAACCCCATTAAACCACAGTTTCTTCCTCTCTAAAATAGGGATATTGATAAAAGTCCCATAATTCTTAATGTTACTAATGGTGATTAAATTGTATTTAAAGCATTTACTTTAAGCCAGGCACTCAATATGAGTAAATTCCATTAAAATTACAGGAAAACATTAAGTGGTTTGGAGTTAAAGCATAATACTTTCTCACATAACAACAATCATCTGTATGTGTGTGAGTGTTTTAGAGACAGAAAATGCTCCCATTGACCACCGTACCATTTTGTCTTCTTTGGTTCTGCAATATTTAAGTTCACATTTCTCTTGTATGTGTGAGATGCCCTGATGAATTTCAGGACCATGTTCTCCAGAGTGGATCTTAAGCATACCCAACAGTTTGTCACGACTCTGATGGGTATGTCAAGCAGAGAGAAAAAGAAAGATGTGAAATCAGGACCTTAGGTTGGTGCAAAAGAAAAGAGCGGTGCGGAGAATAAAGAACGCTGTGAGTTCTGTATGCTTCTACCCTTCTCCATGGCAGTGATTATCCCTCATTGTAGCAATCAAGTTTGTGACAACCTTTTTAATCATTGTTTTTTAAATTTGAAGACTCAGTAATTAAATCAGATAATCCCTAAGATTTTTCATGCTTTAGGGTTCCATTGTTTTGTCATTCTGCTACCAAGAGCTAGATGACAGTCACTTCGTAAGATGTAAAGAGGTCTGAAACTTGATTCCTCCCCTGTAAATTAATGGATAAGACTTGAGTTGGTAAAAAGGGTGGGAAAGAACATTTTAGACGTTAAGACCCAACTTGAAAGGACCAAAAAATGAGCCATGACGGGTCAAGTTTATAGTGAGTCTGGTTAGAGTAAAAGTATTAATGCTAGAAAGGTAGCTTACGTTGGGTACTGTGAGGGGTCCTCAAATGTCAAGTGCCTGACAAGCATTTGGCAGCCCTTGGGGCATGTTGAGCAGGGGAGTATCCTAGAACATCAAAAGGCATCATCAACAATAATCGGCATCATTTCGATACAACAGAAAATTGCTAGCTGAAAGTTGGCAAGGCCCATCCTTTGTGAATTTTGGATTCTCGTTAAAAAATACAATTCCCATGTTTGGGAGAGAAGGGATTCGTAGTAACTTAGGCTGCGTCTATGTAACCCCACATCAAAAAACAAAGGGAATATTTAGGTAAGCCCATTTTAATATGGCTTACTTTAATGGATTCCAACTTGTTTCTATTTTTTTATTTTTTTAAAGATTTTATTTTTATTTATTTATTTGAGAGAGATTGAAACAAAGATAACAACAGAGAGCACAGGTGAGAAGAGTGAGCACGAGCGAGACGAGATGTAAAGAAGAGTGGAAGAGGAGAGGGAGAAACAGGCTCCCCACTGAGCAAGGAGCCCAATTCAGGGCTCAATCCCAGGACCCTGGGATCATGACCTGAGTTGAAAGCAAACGCTTAACCAACTGAGCCACCCAGGTACCCCCCAACTTGTTATTAAATGCAGTCCAAACAACTTGGATATGTGGACGCAGCCAGAATTTCCTTTTTTAATGAAAAGCTTCATTGCAGCCACCAAGCGACGTTGATGAGAACTGGTACAAACCCACCAGTAGGTCTGGTTCCCATAATAGATTTTACACGTGTGAACCAGGTGCGAACGGTCTCGGAGGATATTACACGTAGGGGCTAGCCAGTCAGATGTGAGAAACGCAAACGCGTCTGGAATCACGTGAAACATTTGAAAGACGTAAAAATGTATGTGTTGGTTTGTTTGCTTGTTTTCCTAGCCAGTTGGCCTATTGGCTTGCAAATAATATGTACAAATCTGTGTTTTCTTCCAGGGTCTTTCTTCCCTGATTTCAAGCCCTCAGAAACAGTTTTTAAAATAGCATTTTGGCTCGGATACCTAAACAGCTGCATCAACCCCATTATATACCCGTGCTCCAGTCAAGAGTTTAAAAAGGCCTTTCAGAATGTCTTGAGAATCCAGTGTCTCCGCAGAAAGCAGTCTTCTAAACATATCCTGGGCTATACCCTGCACCCGCCCAGCCACGCCCTGGAGGGGCAGCACAAGGACCTGGTGCGCATCCCAGTGGGATCAGGAGAGACCTTCTATAAGATCTCCAAGACGGATGGGGTCTGTGAATGGAAATTTTTCTCTTCAGTGCCCCGTGAATCTGCCAGGATTACAGTGTCCAAAGACCAGTCAGCCTGCACCACAGCCCGGGTGAGAAGTAAAAGCTTTTTGCAGGTGTGCTGCTGTGTGGGGCCCTCGACCCCCAGCCATGGAGAGACCCACCAAGTTCCAACCATTAAGATCCACACCATCTCCCTCAGTGAAAATGGGGAGGAAGTCTAGAGGACAGGAAAGGTCAGAAGGAAGGGGGGTGGGGGGAGGTATGATCTTAGGCACCCATCCCACTTCCTACTTGGAAGGCCAGTTCACTCTTCCTGGATGACAGGACAGGACCAGGACACCGGGGACAATCTGGGAATGGGGTGGGGGAAGAGACCCAACTCTCAGGCAGTGGGTAGGGCTCGGGGAAGAAGGAGGATGTCACACAGCCATCCAGCTCCAAATGATGATAAACAGCATTTCCTTGAGGCTAATGCTCTCGCGGTCATCCTCTGAGGCTGCTTTCCACGTCTGGCCCTTGCATCGAAAAACACCATGGGAAACAGAATGTCATACACAATCCAAAAGACTATAAATATAAGGTTATGATTTCATCATGAATATTTTGAGCACACACTCTAAGTTTGGAGCTATTTCTTGATGGAGTGAGGGGATTTTATTTTCAGGCTAAACTTACTGACAGCCACGTTGGATATTTACGAGGAGAGGGCCTGGAGAGGAAGAGCCTTAAGATGGTGGCCAATATCCAGGCACATATATTTTTAGAGCACGTTTTAAACTCCACCATTTCTGACCATATCCAGTTTCTTAACTTGGGTGCAACTTGACAGTGAGATCTACCTTTTGCTGCAATTTGACCGGCTACTGCTCCCGATTCCCTAAAGATGAAAAGATGAGGGCAAGAGGCACTCATGACGCATTGGAACTAGTGGAGGCACATCCTCTATGCTTGGGTCTAGACAGTCGGGAAAAGATGGCTTTTCCTGATAGGAGACAATAGAGGTGAGGGTCGGTTTGTTCAAATTTCCTATTACAGAAAAAATTCCAGTAAGCGGTTCCAAGATCAAATCGAGGAAGGCTTCTTGTGAAACATATTTAAAGATCAAGGGTTTGGGGTGGGGTGGGTGCTACTTTCACGCTAAGAGGCTGCAAACTTCCTGCACAGCCGTTTTGATGTGGCCTAGGAAAGCTTTTCTTGGCAAATGGCTTACCTTTTCCAGAACACCATTATGAAAATCCAGAGCTTATAATATTTTGGAAGGCGCATCTGGACTTCCATTTTTCCTCCGAGGCTTCGCTACTGCATAAGGAATGAGGTTCAAGGTCCCGAATATACAGATAGCATGGTGGAATGAGCCTTATGATCCAGGTATATCCTTCCTGAACTTTGAGAGATACACATGCTTAGCTTGGGAGGATACCGACTGGTCACCAGAAAATCATCTAAAGCAGGAATTTGCAAATAGTTTTCGACAGAAGCCCGTTTATTCTGGTGAAAGATCCAGGAGCCCGTTCACATCATCGATTCCCACTTTCTGTGGGAACTTGAGGAATGTGCTCCTTTTGCTTTCTGTATACCAAATTCTGGTCAACCTTAATAACTCCATATATGACTAAAGAGGAAGAGGATTATTGTATGTAAAAAATGAAAATTTTTTTCACATCCCACAATAAGAATTTAAAATAAGATGTATGGTTTGGGCATAATTCCTGGCCAGAATCACTGATCTAAAACTTCTGACTGACCATTTCTGTGGCCTCTTCCCCCTATTTGAGTAATTCACTCTAAGAATTTCAAAGTAGATTGTGGCCCCTGTCTAGCCTTCACCGCCAAGGTAGGAGCCTGTTAATCTTTTCTTCTTCCCAGGCAGCAAAATGAAAATTTCTTCAAGTGCTTCTTGAAGGCTAATAGCTTTGCACACTGCCATGGGGGCGGGGAGGGGGGTGTGTTTGCATGTGGATTGGAGGCTATTGTCGGTCGTGCTTGGCCATTGAATATTTTGCTTCTTTCAGCCCTTTCTGGAGAATGTCTTCTTGCTGACCAGACAGGCGCTATGCCTTGTGCTTATAACTTTGATTCTGACGTTAGATATTGGCTGGATTTTTAGACTCTTCTGGTCTGTCTGCATGTCCCGTAATAGTTCTACCAGATGTGAGTGTCCTATTATGGACGTAAGCATCAGGGAAGGACTCGAGTCTGCAAACTTTGCTTGTCTTCTGCCGTGATAGGAAAGATAAGTTTCATTGTGGGGAAGAGTTTCTTTCAGGATCTGAATTTTAAAAACCCCTTTTGTCGGTCTCCCCTTTACAGGAAGGGCATCCCCATGAAAAGAATGGTAACAGTTTTGCTTCTGTAAGATATGGCTCCTTTTAAACACATTCCCAGACAAACTTAGATTTTAGAAAGCTAAGGATTACCGGAAAACTAGCATTGATGCCACTTCTAATCAAAATAAACAACTAAATATCTTTTGGTCATCACATAAAAGCCATGACAATTGTATTCATGTGAAACTGTCCATAAATAATTATCTGCTACACTCTTCACCAACCCCAGGCTCTCTGGGGAGGCAAACTTTAACATTTATTTCCTTTCCCATAACGTGCTATTAGGTATAAACACGCCAATTTTACAAGAAATTGATAATGTCACCCAAGACTTAGTCAAAGTGGGATAAACAATACTGGAGTTATTTTTTACTCATCCACAAAAATCTCTGTACCTTTGAGCATGCCAAAAACTCTCTAAAATTGTCACAGTTAAACAAATGATTGTCATATTTATACTCACATGTTTACTGCTTCTATTTGGAGTTTGAAGAATTTACCCAGAGCAACAGTGGTCAAAATGTTTTCTCTAATGTGTTATAAAAAGCAGTTGCTTTGAGACTGTCGAAACATCGCGAAAAAATCAACTTGACATTATGGGATAGGCAAAATTTGAGTTTCTTCTGCAGTTTGAATTGCATGCAGTTAGAGAGACCTCAAAGCTCTCTCCTTAAACATTTCCCCCAGCTATTGCCAGGATTTTAAGAAAGCATTTTGCTTGTCACTTTTCTTCCACTTGCCTGTACTCCTGTCTTGTCCAAGATCGTTCTGTCATCACTTTGTGTATGCCAACACTGTCCAAAATATGAAGGCTTCGAACTCACACTACTTACCTGGATTTGCCCAGCCATGGTGGACAAGTGATATTTGGTTAAATAAATATATTCATAAGGCTTTTTTGTTAGGTTCTTCTGCACACCAGGCATCAGCAGGGCATTTTATACCCCATTAGCCTCATAGCGATTTCACATTTCTATCTCAAAGATAAAAATCTGATAGTTGGGAGTGATGAAGGACTCTCCCTAGGCCAGCAAGGAACCATGATTCAGTCCTGGATCTGCCTAACTCTCAAGTCTACACGTTCTTCCCAGTGCCTCTGCCTCCTAAATAGTGGGGAAGGGGGGGAGATGGGGGGGGATGGGGGGAATGTTCCCCAGTTTGGATTGGGGATGCTGAAGATAGGAAACCATGCAGCGTTTTAACGTTCTGTTTCTTGGGGATTTACCATCCAATCAACCTCCATACGCATACTGCCAAACCCCAGCCCAGCCAAATCCCCAAAACAGATCATAATCAGAAGGGTTTGGTGCCTACAATTCCACCTTTCAGACTGCACATTATTTAGGGGATAATGACATGGAAAGTTATACGGGTCATATGAGAAAGACAAATTCTATCAAACTGGGAGCAGATAGGCAAATAAGAGAATGCGAAGAGGCTGCATTGGCCTAGAATGCCAAAACCCAGTTGTGGCTATGAAACATATTACATGGGATGTTGGAGTTACTAACAACCAACCTCAGTTAACTGGCACACTTTCAAGAAGTATATCCCTTTTTAAAATAAAAACAAATACGACATCACCCTCATCTGTACTCCAACATGATTTTTTTTATTTGAGTTGAGAGAGACAGAGAGAGAGAAAAGGAATTATAGATATTTCACGAGGAATTTCACCGAGCCCAGAGAACATGTCAAACGTGAACTTCATGTGTGTCCCCATCGGGGAATGGCTCACAATGCTGATCCCCAGGTAGCCAGAGATGTAGGCAATCTTTGAAAATGAACCAGTTGGCAACCCTGGCTGTGGATTAGCTGGCATCTACTTGTTCTTAGATTCCTTTTTGCAAATGAGAGCTTGATGCCCTGAGTATCTCAGATTGCCTCAGCCCCTCAAAGTGAACCCATCACACAGACCTTCTGGCCCAGTAGGTCCCGTGGTCACAGCCTGGGAGCAAGAAGGTTTTAGGAACTCTTTGCTTAGTCAGGTAATTATTCACTCTTTAATCACAGCTACTTAATCAGAGCTTGACAAACATTCTCATTTGCTTCTGGGGTTGGTTCTGCACAGGTCCTCTTGTCAAAAGAGATGCTGCCTCTGCGTATGAGTACTTGTTGACTTAATTAAGGAAAGAGCTCTGCTCATCAGCAAAGGGAGAAGGGAGCCTGAGCCCATGGAAGGTAAACTCTGCAAGCAAAAATAGGGTGACCAAAAAGAAGGCAATGGTGGTCAGTAGGAAGGCATCAAAAGTGTGCTCACTGTTACTCTGATTTCTTTTTATACTACTAGGACTTTTAACCCTGAAACCATCTGCATACAGCTCCGGTCCAGCCTGGTTGGAACACTGTTGGCACCTGCTCCTTGTCTACATACTGTGCCGGGAGCAGGGCTAAGCCCAGGCTACTGCAGGGTCGACCATCTTCAAAAAGCAATGACAACAGTGGCCTCCTGGCCCTCCAAAGTCCCCGCAAGATGAGTGAGTGGAGATGACTTTGGGGGCCGGGCTGGTAAAAGCAAGTTAGGATTTCGGCAGAGGACACCCAGCCCCTTGCCACTGTTCCCATCAGCATGGCCTCACTCGTGCCTCCCACCCCAGACCCAGATGTCGTGGGGGCTGAGGATGGAGCTCATCTGCTCTGTGCAGGAAATATCATTTCTTCTCTGCTACCGCCACATGGATTCCTGAGTCTCCCACCTAAAAGGAAGGTTATGGCAGTGGGCAGGGGGCGGTGTTGAGAAGGAAGGGGAAGACTCACCCTGGACATCACTCAAAGCAGGATGCGTGATTTCCTAAAACTTTGCTGCAACTGATAAGCAAGGAACTGCCCTGAAGCTGCTGGCTTCTTCATTTCCAAACACAAAATGATTGTCTTTCCTTTCCCTGTGGCTCAGGAGTCATTATAGCACTTTCCCTCTATATTATAGTCAACAGAGCCATGTTATAAGCTGGAAATGATTAGAGCTAAACTATGAGAAATACAGACTTAATTAGGTGAGAAAAAAAATCTAAGAGCAAATTCATACCGTATTTGTAGAAAAAAATAATGAAGGCGCCAACCGGTTAAGAAGCCTGAGTACAGGAGGTGCATTCAGATGCCACAGAAAGGAAGCTAAGACAGGATGTCTCAACATGAGCTTAGTATATGTCTTCCCATTTATGTGACTCTTTGTATTTGCCCAAGTAATTCTGCTTATCTCAAGTCATTCCTGTGAGGGACAAAGAGAAGGAAGGGTGTGTTATCTATACTTAACATACAAAGAAACAAGGGGACATAGAGACTTAAGCCCCAAATCCAGCCTCTTACTCCGTTTTCCATGACGCCCTCAGTAATCCCAGGGTCCATTGTGTTTCTTGAGACCATGAATTTTGTATGTCCCTCATTCACCTCTGATCCATATTTTCAGCTCCATTGGCCCCTTCTCTCCTATTATATCCCTGCCAACAGCTGGGCAATACAAGATGGTTCAGAGTGCGTATTTGTCTATGCTTTTCTCATTGGCTAAAGGACTAGCAGATGTGATTCTGTTCTTTCTCCCTAGATAGGCCGCACCAGAGCTAAGGAAGTAAGCAGGGCAGGGGGCTCTTGGCTTGCTCAACAGGGTGACAGGTAAGGCAAAGCCAGCAGTGATTAAAACCTTAAGGACCTCAGGAATGCAAAGGTTGCAAAGGAAGTTTCGGTAAGCTCCTCTTCCAGTGCGCCTGAGGGTTGTTGTTACACCCCTTCGTCATTGTCAGCAAGCTGCTCCCTTCCTCTCCTATACCCGGCACTGCATTTGGCACGAAAAATGCGAAGAGGCACAGACAGTCCCCAGCTTATGAGCTGGGTGGGTTCCAAGTTCATCTGTTGCAAGTCAAGAACGCATTTTTCCAAGAAACATTGTTACAGATGGGGGAGGGGAAGGGTGTTCCCAGACCAACTAAAAAAATAAAAATCTATTTAATGTACACCTGGGGTTGGCAAACTTTTTCTGTAAATGGCTAGATAGTAAATATTTGAGGCATTGTGGGCCATATGCTGTCACACATTCTTTTTTGGTTTTTGCTTGCTTTTTTTGGGGGGGGGGCAGTCCTCTAAAAATGTAGAATTCATTCATAGTTCACAGGCCGTAGCAAAAACAAAAAAACAGGTCATGGGCCAGATTTAGGCCATAGGCCCTAATTTGCCGTCTTTGATCTACGTCATCTCTGGCTTACGGTATAGGAATAATAGCAATGCTAAGCATTGGGTTTGTGTGTTCGACTTACAAGCACCTTTTTTAAAATATGCCATTTACACATCTCCACTTAACCACATTAATATTTCCAACTTCCATGATTTGTTAGACGAAGGGACAAGTTCATACTTGGGGGGCCTGCTCCGTATAACCCACTCACCCAAAGACATACTCTAGTACATCATTGTGACTTTCTACCCAGGCATCGGGACAAGAGGGAAGCACCCACCACCCCAGTTGACCACAGCCAGTGTGAAACCTCTCCCAGAGCACTGGAGCCTGTTCAAATGGGGGTCCCAGAGGTTTTAGGGGTTACACGTGGCTCCTTGGGAAGGCCTTCTGACCACAGCACCCTGCACCAGGACATCCGAGGGTCCACCCTGGGGATTAACAAGAAGCAGGGTGCAGAAAGTGGTGCTGGAGGGGAGGGACATCTTCCAGAGACAAATACCAGCTTCTAGGAGGACTTCTTCTCTTCCCTCTCTTCCTCATCGGTTTCCTTCTTCTTTCCCTGTTTTTCATTTTTAAGTCTGAAATCACCTAACTGGACTCAAAATGGTGTTGCCATGGGGAAACATTCAGTCCTCCCCTGTGTGACGATGAAGCCAGGTTTCTCAAAGCTAGCACGTTATTGGAGGGACTTCCTTCCCCGTCCCCATCCCCTCTCCAGTCCTGATGGGCAATGAAGGAGAGGCACACGCTGTGGGTGGGAAAGAAGGGGTGCAGTTCTGGTGGCCTAAGACAAGGTCCACAGTGTTAAGAGATGAGACTGTGGCAGGGCAGGGGGATAGGGCAAGGAATGGTAGTGGGTGCAGAACTGATGAGGAAGGACCTGGAGATATCGATAATAATATCAGGAATATATCTAATAATGGAACAATATCAAAAATATCCGTACTAACAGCAATGCCTATGTTAGGCACAGAAAGGAAGGCCTGGGCCAAGGCTATGTGGCAGCTTCCCTTCCCTATCCCGTCCCTTCCTTCTTGACCTTGGCCCTCTCTCCTTTCCAGTCTCCTTTTCTTATCCCTGCCTCTCTCTCCATGATTCCACCCTCTACTTTTTTCAAACTGACAAGCAATGAATGATGGGGAAGGAACCCTTGCCCCAGGGGGTGCCCGTTCCCATGGGATGCAGTGCTCCTTGCCTTGCCCTGGGTGACAAAGGGGGGCTTCCTTCAGCCTCTCCATCCCCTCCCCAGGTCAGGCTTGACACTGCAAACTGGTGTCCCTGAGGCCTTGGGGAGCCCCAGGCAGGAGATGGGCACCCTGGGGGAAGCCCACTCGAGGCCCCTGCACAAGGACTTGTACCTGGGACCCCCTTGCTGTCTTTCTGGGCTTATACTATTAGTTCCACGTGAAGGGAACGAACACAACGAGTTGGTGGTCAAGCATGGTTTCCTGTTATTTCTTTCCCCACCCACAGGTGAGCACCTCTTTACCAGTTGTCCTCTCTCACTCTGATATTTCAGAAGTCTTTACTGAGCCCTACAATGTGACCTTCTCTTTTTCTCCTGCATTGTTGGTTTCTTGCTTCTGTTTGCCTTCACCTTCCACTCTCCCTCTTAGCCCTTAGGGCCTTGAAGACCAGGATGAATCCCAAAGCAAACTTGGTTTCACGTTAACGTTAAGCAAGTTAAGCAATTAAGCAATGATTGCTCCCTCGGAGGGCACACCCTGAGCAAAACTGGACTGAACTCAAAGGGGTGAAAGGTGCTCCTTCTCTCTGATGCTCCCACCGCCTGTCCCCATCCCCACCAGCTCCTCTGCCCATGGAACTTGTTCACGGAATCTCTCTATTCTTTCATCATAACTTTGTGCCAGGAACTTTTCTCCCCTACGCAGAGGGTCCTCTCTCTACCCAATGTGTACCCACTTTTGCTGACACAGCTCCCCCTGGGGTAGTCTGCCGGAGCTGTCATAGCAAAGCACCCCAGACTGGGGGCTTCAACACAGACATTTATTCTCTCGCAGTTCTGGAAGCTGGACGTCTAAGATCAAGGGTCTGCAGGATTGTTTCTTCCTCTCTCCTTGGCCTGTGGCTGGCTGCCTTTGCCCAGTGTCTGCCCATCACCTTCCCCCTGTGGGTCTGTGTCCTAATCTCCTCTTTCTCTAAGGACACAGCCTGACTGGATCAGGGCCCATCCCAATGACCTCACTTAACCTTAACCGCCTCTTTAAAGAACCTTTCTCCAAACACGGTCTCAGTCTGAAGTCCTGGGGGTTAGGACTGCAACATACGAAATTGGGGTGGGGGGGCAATTGAGCCTATAAAACTTTCTCCGTCTCTCCTTTCTGTCTGCAAAATCTTATCCACAATTCTTTCCGCAAATCAAATGTTCAAATTCAGCCCTTCCTGACTATCCTGAGTTCCTCATAGCAATTGTCTCTAAATTTTGCTTGAGAATTAATTGTGCACTCTATTTTTTATCTGTCTGTTGCTTTTTTTTAATCTATAGTTTTTTCACCTTAAAACATACTTTACACTGCACCTATATAGGTTCTGTCTTTCAACCAGATTAAAACTCCTGGAGGACGGGAGCTGTCATGTCCCTTTGTATGCCCCTGGGGGATCCTATCTAAGGACCAGGGCCCCTCCTGAGCAAGCAAGCAAGGAGGGGACAAAGAGGGACAAAGGACCAGAGCCAAGGGCTAGTTCCAGGCATGGGCTGGGAAAGTGGGTCCACAGGGCCTTGGAAATACCAGATGACCCACCAGGAAGGCTCAGGTAATAGGGCTTCTGAACAGTTAGTGAGATTCTAATCCAGAATGGAGAGAACGGCAGTGGGGAACCCCATGTTAGCTGCCATCTTGAGTCAGGGCAGGCACAGAATCCTTCCAAGAGACCTCTGCATCCAGAAAAGCAGACTGCCGTCAGTGAATGGGGACTTTAGAATAAGGTGAGACGTAGGAAGATGGGGTGAAGAAGCAACAGCAGAACCCAGTCCCAGGAAATGGGTCACTGAAGAGCACACCATAGACTGTGATCACCCCTTGTCCCCAATCCTGACAATGCAGGAGTTAACACTGTTTCAGGGATGCCTGCCCCACATCAGGAGCAGTGTGGAAAATGGGTGCCATTGAGCCTTCAGGTAGGTTTTCCTCCACCCTGTCTCACAGCTCAGAAAGAGCAGAGGAAAGGAAGTGACACTGACTTGATTGGTTATGAGGCTGTAGGCCGCCATTCCCTGCTAAAAGGTATTCTAATTCTGACCTTCTGAACATCACCTCCCACTATTCCTGTCCCAGCCCTCAGTGACTCTAGTGTACGGTCTTAGCCCCCACTGCTCCTGCCTCTTGGGTGCTGCTGCCCATTCCATGTGGTTTTAGAGTGCCTTCGCCTGCTCACCTTGCTTCTCTTGAGAAATTCAGTCCCATTTCTGTTTCATCAACCCCACCTAAGCCTTTTATTGTAGACAAATTGATTGTTAGCAGGGCGCTGCCCTCACAGCCATGGAGTGATGTCTTCTGCCTGTTTGCTGCTGAGAAGCAAAGAGCATTTATCCTCATTTAGAAGGATCAGGACTGCTCTAACTGCATAGCATCGACTGGCATGCAAGGCACGGTGCCACTTTGGTTTCCCGTGCCCCTGCCCCCTCCCTGAGGCGCTGCTCAAATTGGAAGTGTTTCTGGCCCCACTATATCCATCACAATGGAACAGCCTTGTTGGCTCAGAGTTTGTGCTTCACCAGCTTCCATCCCATCTAGAAATTGTAGAAGGAAAATTCACATGAAAAGCCAGTGCCTACCAAAGTAGTGAGTGTATTTAAGCCAAAACCATCCAAAAACAGGTTTGATTGAGTGTAGCAATGGCTTATTGATTTATCCACTAAAAAAAAAAAAAAAAACTTGTCTCTCTTCCCCAGTCTGGTCCCCCTTCCTTTTGCTAAACCCAGCCTTATCTTCATAATGAAAAGGTTTCAGCTCTGCAGCTTGGCTAATTGAAGTCTCAAGGGTTGGAAAGCCTTTGGCTCATTAATCAGAAGCTAAGGGTGCGTCAGGATGAATGCTGTGCCGTCCACAGCGCCTCCCCTACCCAGCTCCTGTGTACTGGCAGAGATGACAGTCTTTGTAAAAGGCAGGGGAAGAGGGAGCATTGATGAATAGGTAGGCAGATGAGCAGCTTTAATCAAAAATAAGAATGCCAAAATGCCATCTGACAACAAGTCTATTTAAAAAAGTAAGGTGATGAAATCTTTTTTTTTAAGATTTTGTTTATTTATTTGACAGAGAGAGCGAGCGAGGGAACACAAGTAAGGGAAGTGGGAGAGGGAGAAGCAGGCTTCCCACCCAGCAGGGAGCCCAATGTGGGGCTCCATCCCAGGACCCTGGGATCATGACCTGAGCCGAAGGCAGACGCTTAACAGCTGAGCCACCCAGGTGCTACATGAAATCTTTTTAAGAGCAAAACAAGCAAGTATTACAAATGTTTAAATAACAATTAATTGTTAGTTTTCTACATACTTTCTTAAAGGAGTTAAACATTGACTAGGGACTAATTGGATTAAAGAGTGGGGTCCCATGCGTGCTTACATCCCCATCTCCAGGAGCTCACCTCACCCTCTGCCTTCCTACTCTGAACATCACGTGCGACCCTGATACCTAAGCTTCAGCACACGGTCACTGACATTCTGCAACAGGGATCTTACTTCAGCTTTAAAGCCTGAATCAAAACACATGCTTTCTTCATCAGATGTGGAGGGAAGAAAATAGCTCCTTTTGTCTCTAGGGTATAACAAGTCACAGGCAGCCCACTTTCCAGTAATACCACACCTACTTAACCCACTATTGCAGACACTGAATTAAGGGTGCTCTGTACTATGCACTGCAATGCGGTGTACAGAGAGAAAGTTTAATAGGAGAAGTTACATTCAGAGCATCTACCATGTGCCAAGTCCTTTGCACATTTGGATATGGTAAAATGCAAGATTATTTTTGAATTAATTTATTTAAAGAGAGAGAGAGCATGTGAGCAGGGGGAGGGGCAGAAGAAGAGGGAGAGAGAGACTTGCCAGCAGACTCCACACTGAGCATGGAGCCTGATGCAGGGCTCGATCTCATGGCCCTGAATTTGCTACCTGAGCCAAAATCAAGAGTCAGATGCTTAACTGGCTGAGCCACCCAGGCACCCCTAACATGTAAGACTTTACAGTCACATTACAAAAGAAATGTTTTCACAGAGAACCAATCCCTACAGTGATATGGGTGTGAGAAGAATAAAGAGTCAAGTCTGTAGGGAGTGAAGAAAAAGACAAAGACTGGGAAGAGTTGACCCTTCCAGTACCTCTTCCTGCAGTTAGGCCACCAGCCTGGCCTGACCTTACTACCTCCATCCAGAACAAATCATCAGAGGAGAAGTACTGGGATCTCGTCAGTAGGGTTGAGGGAAGAGCCATGACCTGGGAGCCATAAGGCCTGGGCTTAATTTCAGGCTCCTTCTTATTACCTAACTAAGTGATCCTGGACAAGTCATTCAACCTCTCTTGACTCCATTTTCCTCACCTATGAATTGGGGCAAGCAAATGCAATCATGTGCATTAAAATGCCTCACGAGGGCTGATACAATGTGTGGAATCATAGTAGGCCCCTAATAAATGCTAGCACTCTTTCCCTGTCTTCGTTTCCCCTCCCAAATGCTGTATAAATTCAACTTTATTATAAGTTACATCAGCTTTAAAGTATTTTAAAGCACGAGAATTCTACATGCAGGAAAAGATAGAGTAAGTCTTTCGCTTTCCTTGGCTTTCCATCCCAGTTCAGGTTGATCTGTTTCCAGAAGTGCATCGTCACCAGTTCAAGAAACTAATTATTCTTTCATGAGAAAGTCACAAAAGCTGTGGTACCATTGCTTCTGTCATTCCTAAGAGTGCAGGCACCAATTCCAAATTTCTGTTATCCACACCCCCACTCCCCACCGCCTACCACAACTATGTTATTTTGGTGAGGGGGGCGGTTGGATTTTTAATTCTTAAAAATCAGATCACTGAACTACTTTGAGGCTATTCACCAAGTTCTCAGATTATAGACAGCCCAGAACAAGAGTACCCCACAAGGTGCTGGTGGTTGCAATCTTTCTTGAATTAACTACTTAGTTGGCAATAGGAAGTATTTTTTTATGACAGTTGTTCTATGAAAGACACTCTGTAGCATGCAGTCATTACATAAAAGATGTGTATGTGTGTTCATGTAAATGATGCTATGAGAAAGAGAAGTAATTTTGGCCACTGAAAGATGGTAGAATACTTGAAGCAAAGTTTGGGTTTAAAACCATCCAAACAAATAGGGCTGCACCTGGCCTGGGTGACTGTCAGAAATGTTTACAAGGCAAAAAAGCAAATTCCCAATCACGACCCACAAGTAGTTTTTATTTCAACCAGAATTGAAATCCATATCATGGAAACACCAACTCAGTCTCCGCTCTAATTCAAGTTGCCAGTGAGAGCCTTAGCATTTCTGTAGACCCCCATGAATGATCTCTGGGATGCTTCCAGGTGGGTGGCTTCACAGGACAACCCATGCTGCGAGCTCTGCTCACCATGACTCAGTCTGCATAGGGCAGGCAGCCATACTCAGAGGCTGTGTTTGACAGGGACCTGCCACCTCTCCCTGCCAATGGTCTCTTGTGACTCAGAATCTCAAACTTGTTTTAAACTGAGGGGGAAAGTCACTTTCATGGATAAAGTTCTTGGCCCAGCTCTGCTTTGTGTAAACACTGTCTATGGCTATTTTGGTCTTCTGGGTTTTTGAGAAGCTGAGTCGTGGCAAGGCTGAATAGGTTGGTGTTGGCCCAAATTAAAAAGAAGAGTTTTTTCATTCTTTCAGTGCTAGGGGAAAGAACACTGAGAACATCACCTCATAGGGAACAGAATGGGACTGGGTTGGCCAACAAGGAAATAAACATGGGCCTCGGTTTACAAAGAACCAACTCGACCGAAGTATGAACTTGTGAAAATCCATACATTGGGTTTGTAGTAAGAATTCTTACTTTACAGAAGGGTATGATTTTTGTCATGTTGATACATGATGCTTAGTATATTAAAAGTATTAATGTAATCCATTAAAGGTCAATGTGCTTTTTTTTTTTTTGAGGCGACAGACGCTCATTACATGAAGCCAGCTTCATGTCCATGAAGTGCTGTCTTCATGGCCCATTAAAAGGGGTGTCCAGCCCAGCCCCCTCTCCTGCTATCCACGGTCTTTTGGATCCACCTCAGAAACCTGTAAGTCTTAGCTGCCACATAGATTTACTTCTTTGTCAAGCGTTCATCTGACTAAGACAACACATTACTCTTGTCAGGACTAGGACAATAGTGCCACAGTGATAACTGTGATATAAAAACAGGACAGAAAAACAGATGTGGGGGACAAAGAGTACAATTTTTTGAGAGTCAGCAGAGCACAGCTTCCCCTGTTGCATTCTTTAAACATTAAACACTGAAGTTCCCTTCATGTCCCTCAAATTCTAGCACTTCCGTAAAAGTAGAAGCCATGCTGCAAAACCAAACCTCCTTTTTCCAAGGGAAGCTGTGATTGCACACAGCAGTTCTTTTCCTCAACTATCCATTCTGTAATATTCAGTGAGGGCTCAAGGCTCAGCTTCAGAGAGTGAAGGAAACAAAGGTGGACACATGGTCCTTGCCCTCAAGGTGCCTATGGTCTATGGAGAGGACAAGAAAGTCAACGATTATGATAGAACACAGTAAAGCTCTGTGGCATAAGAATTCATGTAAGACCAAGGGAGTTTAGTGCAAGGCACCAAAGCCACCCTTGGAGTTGGGCTTTTCAAAAAGGGTAACCTCTAATTTGGATCCTGGAGGGCAAAATGGAGTGGAAAAAAGAGGGAGTTGTTCCAAGCAAGAAAGGAATGAACCAGTGCAATGGCCCAGGGGCTGGTGAACCTCAGACATGTGCTGGGGTTGCTCCCCCGCCAGTCAACCAGGGCATATGGAAATCAGCCTCCCATTTCATGGCAGCCAGTTGGCTCTGCAAACCGCATCCCTCAAGTCCCATGAAGGAAAACCATGCCTGATTCCCTTCCTACTTTGTTTAAGCCAAGGATGAACCAAGGAAGAGCCAGGAAATAATGAGCCAGGGGCTTTCCTACTAGAGCTCCCATGTTTGGCTTGGCTGAATATTGAAAGGCCTTGGTTTCTCAGTTGTCTGATTCTCTTTGTTTTCAAGGCTTAACACACAGCATTACAGTGGGATGGCTAAACAGAAAAAAAAAAGTCTATTTCTTATTGGGCAAATAAACATTTGTTGAACATGAAGTGGCTAATCCATACGAATAACCAAATGCTTTGGAAATCTTTGCAAGCAAATCTTACATGATGCAATTCAGTGTTTTTAAACACTGAGGGATTGTTTATAGCACAAAAATGTCATACAATATTAAAAGAGCGTTTTCCCTACCCTGAAAAATGCAGAAAATAAATGGATCACTACAGCCCCCCAAGGCTGGCTTTCACATCATCCGTCATTGGAGGGTCGGTATCAGGACACTGCTATAGTAGCAAAGGGTACCTGGTAGATTTTGCAGATCCAATGCAGCAGAGGTGGTGGGAGCAACTGAAATAAATGAAGACCTTGGAGCTGCACTTCTCCAACCAACTAGCAGTTGGAAGGACTTGACTTGCTGGGGCTAAGGAAAATAATTCTGGAAGTTCATTTTGCCTGTGAAATTAAAACTGTATTTTAGTAAATAAAGCTGATGCCATTTAAACATGAACCCCATGACATTTCCTGGCTTACTGCAGCTTTTCTGCTTGTCTACTCATTAGATCTGTTCAAAATACAAACATGGCATTTCCACTTTGCCAGAGAAGCAAATGTGGGTTGACTGGCTGACTTTAGCTGCTGTGATTTTCCCGTAACCCTTACAATTGTCGTGGTGAATAAGGTCTCCGCAGGCACATTTTCTAACTCTGCAGTGTTTGCGGACCACGCCTCCTTCTCCAGGTTTTAATATTTGGTTGATTGAGTGGATATCATGACCTTGCCCTCCATGTAACAAACAAAATTCATCTGAACCTTGCTGAGAGTTTGGTATGCGTTCTATGCTGTAAAAGAGAGACTCTCTCCTAAGTCAGATAAAGATGCTCATGTGTGTGAGTTGTTATACTGGAACTTGCTGCAGCATTTTGTACTGATGCTTATATATGACACCTAGGCTGACCGCAATGGCTTCTGAAGCATCTAATTCCTTCTAAATGGATTCAGTATCTTTGGAATGTGCTGTTTAAGTGTTTCTGAATTTTCTACATGCCGTTTTTATAAGTTCATTTGTTTTATGATGTAATGTGGTGAACAATCACATTGGTTATTTTTTTTTAAGAAAACAAATGTACATATTCCTAAGCAGGTGAGTAAATTTTGAAAAAACATACTTTATGGATCATACAGCCCACTGTTGAAAAGGAATTTATTTGTTTCAAAAAGTGACTGTTCAAGTTATAAGCATTTATATTGTTCTTCTAAATATGGATGTCATAATATTTAAGTGTTGTTGGATATTGATGTATGTTCCCTAATAAAATATTTTAAACCTCTTTCTTTAAACACACATGTATCGTTACCATGTCGGTTGAGAAGTGGAGATAGCTCAGAGAAGGAGAGCTGGTTTTTGACCAGCTAATGAGCGTAGATGTAAAATATCCTAGTTGGCAGCATTCAAGGCACAGGTAAGAGCCAAAATACACCCGCATCATCAGGTTTAGAGGGAGGGAAAGGTAGTACTGGAAGTCAGACCCTGGAGGGTATTAAATTTCTTTGAGGCTGGGTGTATTAAGTGACCCAAAACCAAGGCAATAGGTTAGGGGGTCTAGTGGTCAGGGAAGGTCATGGGCAACATGACTCAAGGGGAGTTCTTCAGTGGAGATTCTTGTTTGACCATATTCTCAGAACCTGCGAGCCCCAGGACTACCCTTTCAGCCCCATTCCCTCATGGTAGCTTGACGGCATCTCTGGGGACAAGAACTCTGGGGTCCGATTGTCATGGGCTTCAAATTCCTTCAGCCGAATGCCACCTACATGATCTCAAGGCACTTAGTCAACCTCTCTGTATCTTAGTTTTCTCTTCTCAAAGACGGGGACAATTATTATACATCACTCAGATAATAAAGTAAAAACACTGTCTGTAAAATGTCTCAAAAAAATGCCTGACATCTATTTGGCACCCAGCAATTTTCATTGAGACTGCCCACAAAGATGACCATTGCCTTCCTGGTGATGAGGGGAAACCCTTAGCCTCTAAGTCAAATGATAGTACCACATCTCCTATGCTGATTTGAGTTTTGCCAAATGGTGTCATGTCCTGCAGATGCTCAGCTGTCATGATGATGGCTCTACCCCCTGAACCCCCACAGAGAGTAGGCAGTGGAGGGGTACATGCAGGATGGGGGAGCATCCTAAGGTGCATGAAAGAAAGTTTGCAGTTTCTCAGGCTTTATTTTCACAGAGCTTGGAGGTGGCATAACTAGTTTTGTAGACTAGTGTCACGGGTTATCCGGGCGACTTCTTTTTTTTAACTAATTTAATTCTTGCCCCCAGATCTAGACTATGGAAGAGAGAAAAAATGGAGACATGGTCAGTTCTGCCACTGATTACAATTTATAGTACCATTATCAATAATTTGGCATGAAAACATTCATCTTTGCCAAAATGCTCTGGAATCAAACTGCCTGGGTTTGACTCCTACACAGTAATGTGTCAGTAAATGTTTAGCAACCACATCTCAGCGGAAAATACATTTTTAAAGAAACACACCATGTGAGTATTTGCCAATTTCTGTGGTGTAAATTCTCTCATATAGACAGATATCAAGTGGCCAACATGGCGTCATGGAACGTAATTTGGGGGACAAATTGAACACAATTGCCTTTTTGGATCCTGTACAAACCACCCGCGGCATACCACGGATTCCCCCCTCCGCCCCTTAGTAGTGTGTGGCCTAAGCCTATCTGTGTGTATAATGATAATGCCTCCCTCTTTGCACTGACACATGTAAAGAATTTCTGTGCTTAGCGCATAGCACTGCTTCACCCAGACACAAAGCAGAGACCATCTCCAAAGAGCAAAAGTGTTCATCCTTACTCAATTCCCAGTGCAGCAATTCCTCTGGAATATGTGGGGCAGTATCGTGATCCTTTTTTGAACATTATATTGCACTGACTCCCTACCCCTACCCCCAGCCCACTGAACTTGTTAGTCTCTATTCCAGACTGCAAAGTTTCTCACTGAAATTCTGCTCTTTTGTATTTTTATTTTAACCATTTAATGATCCTGTGAGCCAGTTTTCTCAAAAAGCCCTGTAATGCCAAATCATTCGGCCAGCCGATTATTATTACCTCTCCTGTTTATAAATGGAAATTGCCTCCAACAGAGTTTGTGAAAAATAATTATTCTGTTGTAGGTGGACAGAAAAACCACTCTTTCTGTGCCCACTCTTCACTCTGTTATTATGTTATGATCCGTACCCTCTTTTCAAAAATAATAGTTGCACATGACAAACTAAATAATTAAATCACTGAAGCATTAAGGGATTGGGATGAGTTTGGGTCTCCTGAATGCTACTACAGGGCACTCTGCTGTTCTTTTCTGTGGGAACTATGCATAGAAAGACAAGAACCAAAGTAGAACTTATTAATCATCTAGAGCTCTGTTCCCACAAGGTTTCTTACACCAACTTCCTTGAATCTAAAATGTCCAGGGGCACCTGGGTGGCTCAGTCAGTTAAGCTTCTGACTCATGATCTCCACTCAGGTTTTGATCTCAGGGTCATGAGTTCAAGCCCAACAGTGGGCTCCACATTGAACATGGAGCCTGCTTTTAAAGAAGAAGGGAGGAGGAGGAGGGGGAGAAAGAGGAGGAGAAGAAGGAGAAGATGAGATGTCCATATTTGCAAAACAAACTCCAATGTCCACTTCCATTCAGCCCCATGAGCAAGGCACTGGTAGGAAAGCTGAAATTGAAAGTATAATTATGGACACACCTACTTCTCCAAGTGAAGCCCAGATTGCAATGCAATGGGGATGGGAACTGGAGGAAGAAAAGTGAAATCCTGCACACTAAGAATGTAAGGTCCAAGAACAACCAGCTAGAGTATACATTTCTCCTCAATTTGGCAGAGATGGGGGCCATAAGGGCAAAGGACAAGAGTGAAAACAAATCCAAAGTTTCTTCCTTTCTATGAGCAAAAGTAAAAGTACAAGGAGAGAAGCAGACATTCTTCCCACACTCCCCATAGGTATACCACACATAGGTACAAGTTGAAAAGTAATATTTCCACCTCTAGTCCTACTCCCCCAAGCCAGCCACCATTACCATTTTCTCGTGAATTCATTCATTCAACACTTATGTATTGAACATGTTTTCGTATATCCCAGGCACCATCTCAGAATACATTAATAAATAAAGCCAGGAGGAAAAAAGCTTGCCTCATGAAACTCCCATTCTAGAGTATCTTCCAGAAATATTCTATGCACAGGCAGACATATGGATCTTTTAAATATCTTTATAAAATCAGAATAAGCCAGATGTTCTGATCAGTTACGTTAGATGCATTTATATATTTCTGTGATGAAGTAATTGGTCAATCCCTTATTATCTTAGACCTCTGAGGTTTTGTCTTAACAAACACCCCACAAAGTTAATTAAGCAAAATCAAGTCTCTTGCCCTTTGGAAAGTTGCAGTTTTATGTCATGTGTCTGACAAAGAGACTTTGAGAGCTTATTTTAGAACTTGTAGCATTTTTAGGGACCCATAAACTTATTTCAACAGTGTTGTCACTGCTTAAAATATTTTTGGAACTCTTCAGAGATTGCCACTGGGGTCAATTTACGTACGGTACCTCCCCTAAAAAATCCTTTGTATTACCACAAATAGTACTGGACCAGACCACAAAAGATCTTGCTCCAACACGGAGGGTGAGCCTTTCAGCCAAGGGGACAACTACAGAGGTCGGCGCTGTTTGACTGTGAGGGTAACTGGTGCCAATGCCTTGGCCAGACTCCTCTGTCATTGTGATGGCCAAACATAAGCTGGGAGAGTCAAACCACTATAAAAAGCCATTCTGCATAAATTCAGTGGAAAAAATTAGGTCAATGGTTTTCAAACTATTAAAAAAAATGCACAATCCTTTCTTTGGATGGAATCTTACACAGAAGCCCAATATGCAGAACAAAGGAAAGCAGAATAGTTCTGGAATGATGTCGGGAGTCAGGTAAAACCCCCACCACACACACACCCTCTCCCTGGTGACCCCTGCGGGACCCTCAGGACCCCCTGAAGCAGGACTTAAGCACCATGAACTGCACATTATTCTGGGGCAATGGGTATGTTACCTTCCCATAGTCCTGGCACATGGCACTCAGCCAATAAAGGTTTCCTGAGAGAGAGAGGGATTAGGTAGCAAAAGGCTTGGGGGGGGCGGGGCACCAGATGTTTCCTTAGAGAGCTCAGTTTTTAAAGAAACCTGCTAAAGATCAATAAAGGACTAATAACCAAAGAGAATTACCATACAGAGATTTATATCTGCCCGAATGATTTCCTGAAGGTGGAAATCCAGAGCAAGCAGAATGTGATGAAATCTGCCAAAAGAAATAGAGGTGTACTGACTCTCTTTGAATTAATAATGTGATGAGTAACAGGCCCACACAGGTGGAGTGAATGGTGTAATGACAACTAATGACAAAGGACAAGGCAAATATTCAATTTCCATTTTGTTCCCTTCTTCCTCAGCAGAGAGAATAGTCTATGTAAAAACAAGAAAAGAAAAAATAAATAAAGATAAAAACGAGACAAGTAAAGTACATGAGTTTGAGCAGAAATTTGTGGGAACCACAGCCAAGGTGGGGTGGTCAGGAGAGGCCCTGGCTCAGGAGCAGGGGCAATGGTGGAAGGGACCCATGGAGGAGGAGGAATTGGGTCTCTGAGGGACCCAGTTTCCACCATCCACCTTCCCTCAGCAAGTTCTGAATAAATTGAGAAAAAAAAATTGACCCGGGAGTGGCAATTAATTAACACTTGTTTACCACTTACCAACGGCAGTATTATTCCAAATGTGTTGTATATACTAACTCATCAAATGCACCCAACAAATCTATGAAGCGGGTTCCATTATTTTCCCCCTTTTATGGAAGAGAAGCCAAGACCCAGCAGGGTTTAGGGGTCTGTGAAATGTACACACCAGTTAATGGCAAAGCCAGAATTTGAACCCAGTTTCTCTGACTCCAGAGACCAGTCTCTTAACCAATATACCATGATGGTTTTGGAAATTGGACTGTCAGGGCGTTTTTTTGCTAGTAAAACTCCAAGTTGGAGGATAGAGCTTGTATCAACAGGCATATGAGCTTTGTGTGGGGCTGCCTTGCAGGCAAAGCAGGCCCAGGGTGCATGGGGTGGGAGTGCCCCCCAGGAATGGCACAACCAGGAGGGGCAAAAAGACACTGCTGGGGCGCCTGGGTGGCACAGCGGTTAAGCGTCTGCCTTTGGCTGAGGGTGTGATCCCAGCGTTATGGGATCGAGCCCCACATCAGGCTCTTCCGCTACGAGCCTGCTTCTTCCTCTCCCACTCCCCCTGCTTGTGTCCTCTCTCTCTGGCTGTCTCTATCTCTGTCAAATAAATAAATAAAATCTTTAAAAAAAAAAAAAAAGACACTGCTGCTCCCAGAGGCCAGCTCACCAGATAAAAGGAGACAAAGAGTCTCAGCTGAGCCTGCCCTATTTGTTTCTTCCAACGTCTTTTTTTTTTTATTATGTTATGTTAGTCACCATAGAGTACATCATTAGTTTTTGATGTAGTGTTCCATGATTCATTGTTTGCATATAACATCCAGTTCCAACATCTTCAGTCAGATTAATCTCTTCCATGGGATGGATGGAGAGGAAGATGAGGAGTAAGGAAAAGCCCCTCCCTCTAACCCCAAGCACACGGGATGCTCCACAAGGTCAGGGAAGTAGTGAGCCTCATGTCCAGTAAGAAGCAAAATTCAGGGCAGTACAAAAACCCAGTGATAAAGCAAAGTGGATGAGCTGACTACCTGCAAATGGTCTAAAACCAGGAAATATCCCAGGATGAAAGAAGCTGCCAAAAATGAAACTGGGAGCTGGGCAAAGAGTCAGCAACTATGCCATTCACTACGTGGCTTCAAACACCTTCATGGGACAGGCACACTACGCATGCTGCCCAGCTTGCTCTGCACAGCCAGCTTTTAATGCACGTAGTATGCTCTTTTGACAGATGAGCCAACTGAGGCGTGGTGGGATTTAGGCACCTGCTCAGGTTCCAAGCTGTTGAATGCCAGAGCCCTGTTTCTCCTCTGCCTCTAATAAACCTCACTTTCTGGCAAAGAAGGAAGAGAAACTTGTAGCAAGGCACACATTCAAATGCTACCCTGAATTACAGTATTGCTTCTAAAATTCTCCATTTTGTATAGTAAAGCTTTTAATGAAATGTTTAATGTGGCTTCTCTGCAGAAGTATTTTCGATACCTACAGTTAACGATATTCTCTCTCCCCAAAAATAGGATGTGCGGTTTTTGAAACAAGGCAGGATCTTTAGCTGTGGGGCACCCCTGGACACACAGTTACTTGAGGACAGTAGTCCCCAGTTCACAAAGCAAACACTGTCAGTTTCACACCGTCCTGTGCTTGGCTACAGTAAGGAGCCTCCAAACGAATTTCATGATCCCATGAGTGAGCTGGTACAACTGATTTATTTCCTGACTTTCAAAAAGGAAACCAATGAGACACCTAGCACCAATGAAATATGAACACCAGCATCAAGGACCTGAAAATCATTCCTTTTGCAGACATATCCAGCCTTGTAGCTGGAAGCCTCCTTTAAAACTCAGATCTTGAAATTCTCCAGATAGTGCTTCCAGAGAAAGTTCCTCCTAGAATTCATCTCAAGTACACTCTTTCCCATTACTTGGAAAAATGGCACCCGAGTTAATACCCTTGCCTCCAGATAGCTGGTAACTGGGGACTTGATGATTTGATCACTGCTCGCTGCCTCCATAAAGGACAAGACACGTCCTGTCACATTATGATCAACATTTAGCAAGGGAAAAGAGAGACCCTCCTCTCTAGGTCCAGTATCCTACGGTCACTTAGGAATATTGAGGCATGAGGAGAATTCACAGCCACATTTGGAAGAGACTTCTTCAAGTTGTGGCAGCAGCTGTAAACCTAAAGGAGAAAATGCTGAAACAAAGCGGGAAAGTCAAGATTCTTATGCCCCAGGCACAAGGTCCCTGTGCACTGTTTGAACTGCAGCCACTGGAGGAACAATCAAGAGAAATGAAAATCACACTAACAAGCAACGCTTTTCTGTGGGCTTGGGGTTAACAGCTGTCCAGGCAGGCAATAGAACCATCAGCCTTGACCTTCAGAGGCCTCACTTTGGATAGGGCAAGAAATCCATGAGGACAGGCTGATCACTTCAACCTTCTAGACCAAAGTCTAGTACCTTAGGCCCCAAATGCCCTGCCCGGGTGGCCCAGAGATTGTTTCCCAAACCCACCCTGGCCTCTCTCCATGTCTCCCCACTTCAGTCCAGGGAACGGCTAAGGGGGTGGTTTCCAGGGCCGTGGGCAGAGACTGGATCTGTGGCCCCCTGAATGGAGCTGGGGGGTGGAAAGGGAGAAGGGAGCCGCAGGCCAGGGGCCAGCTCTCCAGCACAGGTTCTGCCATTTGAAGCATCTTTCCAGGTCATTCTGAATGTATAATTGCCCTAGCAGGAGGAAGAACGTAGAGTCAGATCTCCTAATTCACAGTGGTTATGTTCTATAAAGTCACCACAAACACTGAATTAGGGAATGCTGACCATTGCTCTTCGGGAAGATACAAGGTTATATTCCTGTGAGCCTCTGAACACAACTTTTTGTCAACTCATCAATACATAACCTTGTTAATGTGTGTTTCTGTTTGAAGACACTTTATTTAACATGTGTTGTTGACTCATCAACAATTGAACTCATGGCCAACAGCATTAAAACGCATGCCTGAAGGAAGCTTCTCTAACACAGATGTTTTCTCTGTAAGGCACATCACAGCTTTCTCACACTTAGGAACACCAGACAGCACTTCAACACTACACTTGGAGGTGATTTTAAACAGCAAAGTCCCCGACAAAAGCGCAAAAATGCAAAAAACTTGACACTAACTAAGCAAAAAGGACATTTATTTAGTCCGAGAGCTGAAACAGGAAGTTTTCTCAGCCGGGAACCCACCAATGATCACAAAAATGCCACAAGTATTGATCTGGGAGTTATAAATAAATTTTAGCAAGTAGAAAAAATTTGCAAGTATGGAATCTGGGAATAGTGAGGAGGACTGTATTTGATTTAAGATGGTGGCACTTGGGCTTCCCCTGACACTCTTGCCTTGGTCAGAAATGTCAAGAGCGGGCCTGTCGACAAGAAATAGATTCTTCCATCAATCCACTCATGCAATTGAAAATGGTGTGTCTGCAAAGAAAAGCGACATGACAGATAGTGTGAGTTTCAGACTTTCATCAATGAAAGGGCAGAGTGGACTCCTGGGTTGAGCACAGAGCTATTGGCCAGTGAATGGCAGCCAATACATGGACAAGCCTGATCTTGACTTCAGTGAATCGAACACCACATGGATGACTACTGGTGTGCTTGGAAATATCAAGAGAATCATCCCTATATTTCTTGACGGCTCCATGTTCTCAATCTCCTACTTCATTCCTCACCACGGCTGGAGACTGGGACTTTGGAAGCCCTTAGTGGCCTGGCTCAGTCATCCTGGCCCTGCAGAGCCCCACAAAACCAACTGTGTGCTTCAGAAATAATCATTGCTACCCTTATAACATTCTCCCCATGCACTGAGGCAATACTCGAACTGCTTTGCATACAGTACCATTTATTGCTCACAGCAATATTACAGATGGTAATTACTCCTGTACATTTTACAGATTAGAGGGCAGAGGTCGAGAGAGGTGAAGTAACCTGCCCAGGGTCAAGCAGCTAGAGAATCAGCACTGCAGAGCAATGCCAATTATCCATGAATTCCAGTTTTATTCAGGTTCTCAACACACTTGTCCCTGATCAGCATCACTCGCCTCCGCTGCTGTTCCAAACCTGGGGCATTCTTTGGGTCCCAAGCCAACCCCTTTGCTGCTTCCCACGCAGAAGTCCTCACTGCCTATTTCAATAGCACAGGTAAGAAGGCAGGCACTGATTTTATTGTACCTCCAACCCCACAAATGTATCTAAGCTACACCAGGAGTAAAATACCATCAACTGCCATGTATCCATTCCCAGGAACTTTGCAAGTTATGCTTTATTATCTTTACAAAAAATTCTGACGGAGAATTCATAGCATGTTTTATGACTTGCTAGGACAAGCTCTCCACATCATTTTTTCCTTTTTCAAAAGCTTTTGACTAGACTTAACCATTTAATCTACCAGAAAATGTCAGGACCATAGAATTAGTTTGCCGTGTTCCAAGAAAAAAAATCACTGGGATTTTTATTAAAATGGCATTAAATTCATAAATTAATTGAGGGGAATTCTTACCTTTGCTATGGGCCTTTCCTCCTGAGCAGGAACATCCCTAAGACCAGCTCGGACCAGGGGTGGAAGCAGGATTTGGCAAGGGTGCATACATCTCTTTTAGTGGGAACATGTCCGGGGGTGGGGGGGACATCCTTCCAAGAGCTCAACCACACCAGACCCACAGAGGGAGAGAGGAGTAGCACAGAGCCACTGAGACCAGGCCCGGGTCCAGGGGAGCCCTCGATCCTGCTGGGCTCTGTTTAGTTCTTTCGTAGCTAGAGTTTTCTGTCATAGAGCTCCCTAACCAGAGTTCATTGTTGGACCCTGAGGCTATTTCTGATTTTTGCCTATTCTAAAACACTTCTATAAACAACCTCATGGCTAAATCTTTGCACATACCCACTATTAGTTCCTGGATACAATAAATAGAAGTGAAACCTCCAGTTGAAAGCACATGCCTATTTTTAAGTTTCTGATACAGATGGCCACATTGCCATCTGAAAAGCATCAATTTACCTTTCTGCCAGCAGCGTTCCCAAGCACAGATGTCCCCATGCTCTCACACCACTCATTTCACTGTTATCATCCCATTTTCTTCTTTTTCAGTGTGATAGACCAAAATGGCCACTTGCTATGTAAGCGTGGTTTGATTCCTGGGAAGGTGAAACTTTGCTTCATCAACTCATCAACAATCTGTATATCTTAATTTCTTCATACATCCAGTATCTCCTTTTCCACTGTACTGTTTGCCTTTTCCTATTATGTTAAGGACTCTGCATACCAAGAAATTCAACTTGTATTACCTATGCTGCAAATGCTTTCTGAGTGTTTTGCTTGTCTTAAATTTTGATTATGTTGTATTTTTATGTAACAGGCTTTATTTTGTTTCACTTTTTGAAAAATTTAAGCCAGTCAAACCTGTTCTCATTTTCCTGTGATTTCTGATTTTGGTTACATTGAGAGAGACTTTTGCCACAATATGATTTTCAACTGCATTTTCTTCTCATTCTTTTAAGTATTTATAAGTTATATTTAACTCTTTCTTCATTTGGAATTTATTTTGGTTTGTGATATAAGGTCAGGCTCTAAATTTATTTTTTTGTAAACAGTTGTCTAATTATTCCAACAAATTCCAACGGCTGACCTTCAGTTCTCATCTGTGCTTCTATAAACCGACATGGAATAAAGGAGGTTGGCATTCAGTCCCTCAGAACTTTAGTAGATGTATTTTTTCTCTTATGCCCAGAAATCTTTGAATTTGATTCATTCTGGTGTCACAATAAACACTAAATCAGGAAGCCACTTCATTGAGGTGCCTGGCTGGCTCAGTCCGTAGGGCATGCTACTCTTGATCTCGGGGTTGTGAGTTCGAGTCCCACATTGGGTGTAGAGATTACTTAAAATCTTGAGAAAAAAAAAGAACCGACTTCATTTATTTTCCACTTCCAAGTATACTCAGTTGTCTCATCCACCCAAACTCAGCAGATAAGCCAACTCAGTGTGTTCCAGATATTCAAAATATCTCCTAGTTTCATCACCATATTAAAATTTTACATTTTAAACTTACTTTTCTATCAACTCAATTCCCTATACCCATAGAGAAACCCCAAGGGCTTACAAAATGTATCTTCCTCTATGCCTCCAATATAAGTTATAAATAGGACTCAGAGCAACCCTCAATCCCCTCTTCTAGCATGGCCCCAACAAAAGGTGTCATCAGGGGCCTGGGTCTTGAGTCTGCTCCTCAGTGGTCAGAACCAGGTGATCATGCCCATCAGCACCTCCAAAATTGGAGTAGACCAACCGTAGACACCCATCAGTCGCACCTTTCAAACCTCTGTATTTCCTTCCAGTCTCAGAATTTGGAAAACAGAAGGAATTTCAGAACTAGATATGACTCCTTGCAGCAGCTTCCAAAACAAGCACCCATCCTTTTATTTGGTTGGATATCCCACAGGTAGGTGGGGTTCAAGACTACACACATCTAGCACTGGCCATGGAGCATGGTTGGTACATTTTTCCAAGGAGTAAGTAGACAGAAATGGAGAGAAGGAAGAGGAAAATAATTCATGCTTCTCTTTTCCCAGGCCAGCAGCAAGTCTTAAAGAGTATTTCTCTGAGCTAAAAGTCATTTGGGAGATTTTTCCCAATAGAGGGTTAATTTGTACAGTTTCTTTGGTGGGGGAGGGGCATCCATCAACTAGAGAAACTAACTTCTTTCTCATAAAGTAGTATTTGAAATAGCTGTGAATACTCAAAATTTTTAGTACTATGGACTGCAGCCCTCTGGTTCCCAAGCTATTTCTAAGGACCCCCTTATTCCTTTGAGTGTCTCTTCCAATTCTATTTTTAAAATTTCAGAGATCCTCTTTATCTCATTCTCCATCCTTGAGCCCCTGGTACCTCAAAGCCAAACTCAGTGCATGCTCTGTCCAATGACACAGGCTCCACTCTGACTTATGAGCAGAATACTATGATCTAAATGTTTGAGCTCCCTCCAAATTCATATGTTGAAAACCTAACACCCAAGGTGATGATATTAGGAGATGGAACCTTGGGGAGACCTTAGGTCATGAGGGGGGAGCCCTCATAAAAGAGGTCAGTGCCCTTACAAAAGAGACCCCAGAGGGATCTCTCTACCCTCCCACCATGTGAGGACACAATGAGAAGTCAGCATCATCTAGAAGGTGGCCCTCTCCAGAACCCTGCTATGCTGGCACCCTGAACTTGGACTTCCAGCCTCCACAACTCTGAGAAATAAATTTCTCCTGTTTCTAAGTCATCCAGTCTGTGGTATTTTGTTATAACAGGCTGGACAGGTTATGACATAGGTATCTACCATTTATAAGAAGCATTCTGCAAATGGATGGGCCCAAGCCCAGTCAGTCCCCTGATCTTCATGCTAGAGAGGCATCTAGTAGAGTGCTTGACCTCAAGACTTTTAGACTGCCTAGACTTCAGACTGCCTAGATTCTAATCCTAGCTCTGCCTCTTACTAGCAGTGAAAATCCACTCTGTGTCTTAGTTTCCTCATTTGTAGAATGAGGGTGGTAATAAGCATCTACTTAGCAGGGCTATGGTAGGGATTATATGAGCTCATACTCACTTACAGCTTAGACACATAGCTGGCCTGACACATAAGAGGCACTATGTGAGTATTAACTGTCTTTTGTCTCTAAGTAGATAATAAATCCCCAGATTGGGGGCACCTGGGTGGCTCAGTCGTAAAGCGTCTGCCTTCGGCTCAGGGAGTGATCCCAGAGTCCTGGGATCGAGCCCCACATCAGGCTTCTCTGCTGGGAGTCTACTTCTTCCTCTCCCACTCCCCCTCTCTCGTTGGCTGTCTCTCTCTCTCTCTCTGTCGAATAAATAAATAAAATCATTTTTAAAAATCCCCAGATTGTCTAAGCTACATGCTGCTTCTGTCCCAAGTGCCACGAAGGCTGTGCCTGAGAATCTATCATCTATAACATGCCTCTCTAGAAATCATGTCACTCTCTGACTTTGAGTCCCAAGATAGACATCACTAGCACATGGGAACTAAAAGCATTTATTTTTCAGCATTTCTGGATGACAGTAGTACCCACCTAAATCCTTCCTTCTAGGGTGCCAGGTTAAGGAACTGTCAGCCAGGTTAAGGGGCAGGATAAAGAGGAATAAAGAGACAAGAGTAATAAATACTAAGCCATCTCCAAACTTAAAAGCCTATGCCCTGGAGGTCTATTTGAGCTGAGTCCACTGTGGCCTCTGAATTGAATCTCTGTTTTCTGCAGGGCCAGAGCTCACCTGCTTCAGTGTGGAAATGGCCTGCAGGAGGTGATTGGCCAGGCTGACTGCGCCAGCCCTAGAATCAATGGCTCATTGCCAACAACACAACTTCTCCCACCACAAGTGCCTGCTCTCTTCCGATGGGAATTCAACACATACAACATCATCTGGTCCCACACTGGCAGGATCTGGAAGAACAAGGCAAGGCCCTAGGCAGATGCCCCAGCCACCCAGCAGTGTAAGGTTAGGAATCTGAGGAGGGGAGTCAGGATCTAGAAACCTGGCATCCTGTTTTTACCCCTAGTTATTCCTGCTGGATTTCCAAGCCATTTAGGCAAGAAGAGCAAGGCCAGGCAAGTGACAACTAATCATTACTAGCGAGAATTTGGCCCAAATCCCTCTCTGGTCTCCTGCCAAATCAATCATGTCACTCCCTGCTTGAAACCTTCCAACGACTTCTCATGGCTCTCAGGAAAAAGTCCAGAATTCTTAACAAGTCCCTAGCTGAACAGGCCTCTCTTTCACTTCTTCTCTGCTCTCCACTCACTCTGCCTTACAGCTCCTTGACTTCCCTGTTCCCTGCGATTGGGTCTGGAAAGTTCTTCCCTCTGCACTCAGTCTCTTTCTACTCATCCTTTGAGTAGAAAGCTTCAGCACCACTAGACCCAAGACTAAGTCAAATCTTCTTTGTAGAATCTTACAGCATCCCCTACTTTTTGGTAGCACTTATTAAATTATAATTACAGAAATAATTCATAATTATTTGGCCAATATCTGTCTCTTTGACTAGACTGTGAGCTCCATGTGGGTGAGGACCATGTCTGCCAGAATTCCTGTGGCATCCGTGTGTCCAGTGCAGTGTCTGGAACATAGGAATAACTCAAAAATATCTGTTGACCAGGTGAATAAATTAAGTGGGGTTGCAGTTTTAATGCTAACCAAAGAATTTCTAATTTCTTTTTCATTCTGAGTTTAAAATTTTCTAGCCTTCTTGCAAATGACAGTCTCAGTTCCCTTAAATGACATTCTCTTAAGCCCTCCCTAACCAAGATCACATAAACAAACACTGGAATACCTTCCTAGCCAAGCCACATTATTTTATTCCTCTTTGTCATTCTTAAACCACACTTTCTGTTCCAATTCCTATAAATCAACCTGTCCTGCTCTTCCCACAAGGCATCAGCCTTGACCTTTGCATTACAGCTATTTTTTTCCTAGAAAGCTTTTTGCTTTTAAAACTGAATGCTGTCAGATCCTCTCCATGCTGTACCATCTTTGCTTTTGCACAACTAAAGTACTGCAGAAAATGTCTTTATTGGTAAGCCCTGGATCCTGGTCCCAGATCAGATAAAACCACACTCTGAGGCCTTGGTATGTAAGCAAACCTCACCCTTAAATTAGATGATCTCTAATAGCACCTCCAGCATTAGTGCTCTGCAATTCCATGGTTATATGATTACTCACAGAGGAGATTGGTTAAGAGTTAAACAAGCCTCTGGAGTGGAACAAACTTAGATGCTAGCTCTGGCAGTCACTTACCAGTTCTGTGACCTTGACCAATTTCTTAATCTCTCAAAGCCTGGGTGACTTCTTATGTGATAGGAGGAAAGTCACTGGGGGAATGAAATGAACTGATGCCTATGAATGT
This sequence comes from Ailuropoda melanoleuca, assembly GCF_002007445.2. Classification (NCBI taxonomy): domain Eukaryota; kingdom Metazoa; phylum Chordata; class Mammalia; order Carnivora; family Ursidae; genus Ailuropoda; species Ailuropoda melanoleuca. The sequence goes on from NC_048222.1 coordinate 71,513,754, forward strand.
TTAGAACATTTCCTAGTCCTCAAAACCATAGTTGTTGTGGTTGTCATTGATATCATTTTCCTGAGCCATTTTCATTTATAGAATTGAATCCCCTCATTCTAGCCCACAGAGGCTCTAGCCTAACTCATCCTAATTCAGCAGATGTCTCCAGAATGACCATGGGAGTTGGCTTCACGAAAAAGGAGGAATGGGGGAAATAAGTCAATTTGTAGCAGTGTGTCCTTGAGGATTCATCCATTTATAGAAATTGTCTCATTAAATTTATTTAAACACAACCAAATTAGTCACGGTTCTCCAGAGAGAACCATGGCCAATAGGGCCTACATATATAAAGATTTACTATACTTATTATAAAGAGATTCATTATAAGGTATTGATTCACACAGTTATGGAGTCTAAGAAGTCCTACAATCTGCCATCCACAAGCCTGAGACCAGGAAATTTGGTGGTATCCTTCAAAAGTCTAAGAATCAGAGGACCCAAGGTAGAGATTGTACATCTAGCCTGGATCTGAAGGCCTGAGAACGAGGGGAGCAGAGACAGAACAAGATCAATGATTGCTCAAGCAATCAGGCAGAGAAAGTGAATTCAACTTTTCTCCGCCTTTTTGTTCTATTCAAGCCCTCAACAGATAGGATGATGCCCACCTGCATTGGTAAGAACCATCTGCTTTACTCAGTTCATCAAATGCTAATCTCAAAACACCCCCAGAGACACTCCCTGACACAATGTTTAATCAGATATCTGGGCAACCCATGACCCACTCAAATGGACACGTAAAATTAACCATCACAACAGTTATAAACATTGGGTTATGTTTTTTTTTAAATTTCCTGTTAAGATTTGGATCTTATGGTACCTAAAATTTAGACTATTTTTTTAAATTTTTGTTGCATATGAATGTCTTTATTTTTTTATTATGTTCAGTTAGCTAATTGTTTTCCAACCACTTAGCATTCATGTCATGTAGACAGAGTTCATAAGAAATCAATGCAGGCACACTGTGTTGATAAAGTAGAGGTCACAGAAATAACTTGGGTTGTCAAAATAAACTACTACTAGCTAGTTGCTCCATCTCTAGGCTCATTGCCCTTTATAATCTATCTACACATCCTCATTGCACTAGTTTGCTAGGGCTACTGTAACACATTACCACAAACTTGGAGACTTATAATAACAGGAATTTATTCTGTCACAGTTCTGGAGGTCAGGAATCCAAAATTAAGGTGTGGTCAAGGTGGGTTCCTTCTGGAGGTTCTGGGAGAGAATCTATTTCATGCCTTTTTGCTAGATTCTGGCAATTGCTGGAAACTCTTGGTATTCCTTGGCTTATAGCTGTATCACTCCAATCTCTGCCTCCACCTTCACATGGCCTTCTGTATCTCTCGGTGTCTCCTTCTTTCCTATCTCCTATAAGGAGTATTTGTCATTGGATTAAGTTCCAAACTAGCCCAGGATAATCTCACCTCAAGATCCTTAACTTAATAACATCTGCAAAGAACTTTATTCCAAATAAGATGGTCATATTTTGAAGTTCTAGGTGGACATATCCTTTGAGGGGATACCATTCAACCTACTACATCCACCAAACTAATTTTTCTCAAGTATCATTTAGCAAATCTTCATTAGCAATGCATAGCCTATGAAATTAATTGTAGACTCTTCAGCCTGGTTTTCAGTGCCCTCCACAATCTTTCCCCAGCCTGCATTGCAGTCTAATCTCTCCCTTTTCCCCTACATCAAGTTGACATTTCTACCAGAATGTTCTACTCAGTACCAAGCTACAATTTTCTCTCCCACATCCACACTTAGAAAGTCTTCTCTTGTTTTTCTCATCCTTTGTGTTGCATCTTCAACTCCTACTCTCCAAAAAAGGCTTCTCTGATGATATCTACTTGAAGGATAAGCATTTAATGTTTGTACGTTCCATTTGAGGGACGCTTGCACTGCATTTTGATAACTTTTATGTTAGTATTTGACCAATTACTTGAATTACATTATTATTTAACTTTCTGTATGTTTCTTCTTTGTCTCCCATAGTTTAAGTTTTTTGAGTTAGAACAACTTTTTCTTAAATTCCTTGCATCCCTCCCCTATAAGAATCTTTGTTACTTTAACTTAGAGAATATGTTAGTCAGAATTCCCCAAAGACACAGAGCCAATAGGGTGTGTGTGTGTGTGTGTGTGTGTGTGTGTGTGTGTGTGTGTGTTTACAGAGAGAGAATTTATTGAGGCTGAGAAGTCACAAGATCAACAGGCAAGTTGGAGATGCAGGAGAGCTGATATTTCAGTTTGAGTCTAAAAACTGGAAAAAGCCAAAATCCCAGCTTAAGCACTCAGGAAGAAGGAGTTGCCTCGTACTCAGCCCTTTTTTTCTATTCAGGTCTTCAACTAATTGGATGAGGCCCACCCACATTGGGGAGGGCAATCTGCTTTACTCAGTCTACCAATTCAAATGTTAATCTCATCCAGAAACACCCTCACAGACACACCCAGAATCATGTTTGACCAAATATCTGTTCAGCTCATGGCCAAGTCAAATTGACACATAAACTCCATCCTGGAGAGATACACAAGAGTAGCACTTAGCTCCAACTCTGCTAATGAGCAATGCACTACTGATCCTAAAATCAGAGACTCGGCAACTTGGAACCACTAAATCTTCCAACAGGTTTTCTCCAGCTAGGGTTTGAGATTTTTCCAGAATTTTCTTTTTGTAATGGGAGGCATTGTTCCTCCTCTCATGGCTCCTGACACAGGAGCAATGAAATAAAGCAATATTTATTAGCAAACCAAATAACAATGTAAATACCAGCTGGCCTCTTATCTTCTCAACCCATATCCCACATACAATCAGTTCTGACAAATTATGCTTGACAGAAACTGAGAAATCAAGCTCATAGCTTCCAAGAGGAATGTTTTAAGATTCCCTTAAGAATCATTACATTAACACTGATATACTGTATCTGAAAGGTCACTCAACTCAAGACAACTCAATACATACTTAAAACCCTGTACTTTGCACATAGCACATAATAAATATTGTTGAACCAATGAATGCAGAATATCCAATTTTACTTTGATTCTCACTGCTGCTAAAATACTTTTCTCCTATGAATGTGATATTGTATTTCACTTCATCATTTGGGGAGATTTATAAAAGAGAGTAACACTTTGATGTTGCGATTAATACTATGAATGAAAGTGTGCTAAAAATAAACTCTTTCAGCCCAAAAATCTATCTTCCACTGCCTATACTTCTAAGCTATACATAATGTCTTCTCGAATGCCACCATTTTTTATACCTGGCTTGAAAAGTTTTTCCTGTGACATTCCCCAGTGCTTTTGATTCCCATTTATTTTAGGATAATGTTATCCTGTATTTGTACTTATGAATCTCCAGCAATAATTTAATTCATTTTAAGTGTAAGCATTTCTTATTCATCCATGACATGCTGATCACTGGGCTACACTTACAGGCTTATTAAGTAAGAATATTCCAGCATAGCTGTATCTGTCAATGCCCAGCCAGGAAAATAGGCATCACTCTAAATAATCCAAAGAGAAATATAACACAGGGAATTAGTTTTAAATGTGCTGTAGTGGCTGAAAGGGCAAAAGAGAGAAGGGTGTGGAAAAAGGCTAAGAGAGCAAAAGAAAAAAGAGAATTATTACCCAAATATCAGAGAGCTGGCCTGGAAACCTCAGGCCCACACTTGGTGCTCAGTTCCTTGAGCCATGGCCACTGCTGCCAGAGGAAACATGCTGCTGACTCAGGTCACCAGGAGCCCGGACACCCACCAATATGACGGAAAAGCACTTCTGCTGCTGAGCCCATGGGTGCCTGCCATGCCTCAACCACCTGCCAATGCAGCTGCCACTGTCCCCATGGGTCTCCCGTGGTCCTGCATGCCCTGCTGGGCATGCCAAGGATGCACAGCTTTGACCACCAACTAACGCAAATACGCTGATGTTCATGCAGTGTGCTGTGCTTGGACTTGCCAGATTTAGCAAATAACACTACAGGATGCCCAGTTAAATGAATTTCAAACGAACAACAAATTTTTTTAGTATCAGTATGTGTCAGGAGTAACAAAGTCCTTCATCTCTGACTCAGGAGACTTGATACTTGTGCCAGATTCCATGAAACAGAAACAGGCTAACTTCTCAGCTTGGAAGGAGGGTAGAAATCAAATCCCAGGTGAGATCTTGAGGAGCCATCAGCACTAGGGCCCACCATATGTCCAAATCTGATCTTCATATTCAAACATGCACTATACATTTCTAACTTCTGGTTACCCAATTCTCCTACAGGGAGGAATCTGGTACAAAGGCTCATGCATACAGCCTATGTCAACACATGTCCAGGCATGCCATCAACTCTAGAAAAAATCTACTTCAAATAAATTGAAGGGGCACCTGGGTGGCTCGATCAGTTAAGCGTCTGCCTTTGGTTCAGGTCATGATCTCAGGGTCCTGGGATCAAGCCCCACATCGGGCTCCCTGCTCAGTGGGAATTCTGCTTCTTCTTCTCCCTCTGCCCCACCCCAACATTCTCTCAAATAAATAAATAAAATCTTTAAAAAATAAAAATAAAAAAATAAATTGAAAACTTGAGTGAAATAATTGCCTGAGTCTTCCACTTTTTAATGATTACTATTCCATGGTTCAAATAATCTTAGTTTGCAGGCTCTTTAGCTTGGTTTTCAGTGACCTCCACCATTTGATTTCAAGCTCCCAGTAGAGGGTTATATCATTTGACTCAGGTCCAGGTACAGTCAGTACATCTTAACCGAGCTTAGCATGTGCTAGAAAACATTAAGTAGCAAACAGAATTTTTGACTGCAAGCAACTCTCCCAAACTTGAGATTTATGGAAAGACTATCAATGAGCTCAAAGGATTGACCTTCAAGATGACCTTTTCGGGGTTCAGTAGATATCACCTCTTTTTAATGATGTGGATTTTGAGATTGGGACTCAAAAGTCAGGAATACAGTCATGGTTCAACTATATATAACTGTGCAGTCATTTAGCTTCCCTGAAACTGAAGTTCTTCATCTGTGAAATGTGACTAACTCTTGGTCTCCTCACCTGTTAGGAAGATCTCAGGCAGCAGAATATAGTTTACATCACTCAGTGCCTGAGTCTCCTTCCTCCAAGGGGCCCAGAGATGGTCAACATAGGGTCCCTACAATGGCAATTCTGAATTATGGGGAATCCCCAAAGCTGGCATTTGCAATGTTGCAAGATGTTTTTGCACTTTATGGTGAAGAACAAAATTGTCTTCATGATAGAGCTTCACTTTGTTCTGGAAGAGACCATTTTGTGAGACCTGTTAAGTTATGGAGATGTTTCTGTAAATGTGGAAAGTAATTCACATGGATGCGATCCAGGCTCCGAGGGTTAAGTGTTCTATTCAGTAAGTTCACTTGGGTCCTTTTGGAGCATAATCATGCTTGCATCTGTGAGATCTAAAAAGGTTTTCCTTAAATTTTAATTTTGACTCTCCAATCCTTTAAAAAAATCCTCTTTGAGGATGTGTGTGTCATCTTTTTCCAGGTATTTGCTTACCAGCAATGAGGTCCTAAGCCTGGAATGGAAAATGCAGACTTGGTCTCCTCCGGAGGAAAGATAATAGAAGGCCTGCCCGGAAACTGATGCAAAGCACACTGAACTGCACTGTTGGTTTTATGCACAAGTAATTATTTAGAAGGAAATAATTTATGAAGTCTAAATCTTTATTGCGGTTGCCTTCTCTGGGCCATGAGGGTGGGATGAGGGTCAAGGTGTCCCCCTGAGGGACTGCATCTCCCCTCGTCAGTGGACGCGCAAAACAGCCCTGGGTCAGTGAGGGGGGCTCTGGGCCTGGACTCTGAGCCGTGGAGGTGCTGCAGAAGTGGGCCCACCACAGCCAGGCCTGCCAGGATCAGGTTCTTGTCAGCACTTCCATTGGCCCTGAGCCCTCAGTCAAATGGTACATGAAGGCATCGCTTGGTGGCAGTTGTGCTGGAGGGAAACAGAGAGGGCATTCCTCCTCTCACAGGCCGGAATGTGGGGTGTCCATGGTGGTCACAAACAGAGACAGGATTTTCCAGTGAGAGAAATGAGGCAGCAGTGGAGGGGCCACATGAGGAGTCAGGGCAGCGAGACACAGATTCTGGACACTTCCAGTCAGTGCCCTGGGAAACCCTCAGAAACAGTCAGGGAGGAGGGGATTGACATTTTCAGGGGATAATGTTTCCAGAAAGTACGTCAGTGTATGAAAAGTTTATATAATCCCATTTTATGGACTCAAGATAATGAGACTAAAAAGGTATAAGTGTGAGACATTGTACTAAGCATTTAATATGCTTTCTCACATTTGAACCTTACACAACACTATGACATGGTACTGCTGTTCTCATCTTACCACCGAAGCTTAGAGACTACATTACTGGGGCGCCTAGGTGACTCGGTTGGTTAAGCGTCTGACTCTTGGTTTCGGCTCAGGTTGTGGTCTCAGGGTCATGAGATTGAGTCCCACGTTGGGCTCTGTGCTCAGTGCAGAGTCTACTTGGGAGTCTCTCTCCCTCTCCCTCTGCCCCCCGCCCAGCTTCTGGAATAAAAAAGTAAATCTTTAAAAAAAAAAAGATGTTAAATCGCTTGCACACGGTCACATGCCTGCTAAAGAGAACAGTTAGGACTTGAGCTCAGACATGCCTGACATCACAGTTTGTGCTCTTAATTAACCACTGTGCTCAGCTGCAGCTGGACTGAGTCATTCCTGCAAGGCTCCAGGGATACCAAAGTCAGATAGACGTGCGGAACTTGGCCAAAGACTGGTCAATTAATCAAAGAGGAAATTGGGACAGGCCTTCACAACTGAAGGGAAAAACCTCAGGCCTTGAGATCCCACAGTGCCAGGGCTCAGAGAGCCAGGGGACGAACACACAGCAGGAGACAAGAGCAAGCAAGCGGGTCTTCTAGGAAATGACATACACCAGCCATTGCCCTGAGACAGTCTATGTGCTGCCTTCTCTCTTTTGGGATGGACTGAGAATTTGCTGGCTTGGCAAGCACAGCCTTTATGATGATTAATTTTATGTGTCAATTTGACTGAATCAGAAGGTGCTCAGATATGTGGCTAAATATTATTCTGGGTTATGCCTATAAGAGTGTTTCCAGAAAAAATTAACATTTGAATTGGTCCTATTGATCGAATGGGCCTGGATAAACTGAACTTGACCCTGTTAAATCTATTTCTAAACAGATTTTGCTACTTCTGTAGACAAACAAGCCTTTATCTTTTTAAAATTCATATGTAAATATGGGGAAATAGACATGGGACCATAAATACTTTAAAGAATGATTTGGCAAATCTATATCAAAATTTAAAATGTGCTTCAGACCAAACAATTCCACTTCTATGCATTTATTCTACAAAATCATACTAGTGCAAGAAATTATATTTACAGAGATGCTTATTGCAGCACATTTTTATTTAACTGTTTACTGTTAAAATGTGCATTACTATTTGCAGTAGAGAACAACCTTCTAATCTATTAATAGGAGACTAGTTAAAAATTATGATGCATCTATCCTGTAAGTGATATGTAACTATTTTTAAAAATGATTACCCCTATGTCATGAAAGGATAGGTAATGAGTATTAAGTGGAAAAAATTTAATTTCAAAAGAGTATATATAAAGTGGTCCTATTTATGTAAAAAAAGAATATTATGATGTTTTGTTTTATTTTTTTAAATTTGTTTATCTTAGAAAGTGAGAGAATGAATGGAGGGGCAGAGGGAGAGGGAGAAGCAGACTCCCCGCTGAGCAGAGAGCTCAACAGGGGACTTGATCCCAGGACCCTGAAATCATGACCTAAGCTGAAGGCAGCTGCTTAACCGACTGAGCCACCAGAGTGCCCCTGATACTTTATTTTAAAAATATTTAAAAACTTGGGGAACCTGGGTGGCTTAGTCGGTTAAGTGTCTGTCTTCAGCTCAGGTCATGATCTCAGGGTTCTGGGATTGAGTCGCCCAGCCGGCCGGCTCCCTGCTCAGCAGGGAGTCTGCTTCTCCCTCTCCTTCTGTGCGCGTGTTCTCTCTCTCTCAAATAAATAAACAAAATCTTTTAAAAAATAATAATTAAAAAAACAAATAAAAATACTTAAAAACAGTTCCACTACCACCACGATCCTTCGTTTGTCCTTTTGTAACCACATCCATATGTCTCGATGGTTACCCAACCTATCCCTAACCCCTGACAACCAGTAATCTGGTCTCTGTCTCTGTAATTTTGTCATTTCAAGAATGTTATAGAGATGGAACCATACAGTATGTAACATTGGGGGATTAGCTTTCATTCACCTAGCACAATTCCCTTGAGGTTCTTCCAAGTAGTTGTGTGTATCAGGAGTTTATTCCTTTTCATTGCTGAGTAGTATGGATGGATGTACCCCCATTTGTTTAGCCACCTGGAAGAACATCTGGATTCTTCCCAGTTGGGCCTATTATGAATACAGTTGCTGTGAATATTCATGTGGTTATAAAGAGCAGCAAAGAGATCTTCGTGGTGAATTCTTCAGTATCTTGACTGGCTGTCATGAATACAGAATTTCCACATGTGATACAAATGCACAATACGAAATACATGCACACATGGGTGTGCAAGTCAAACTGGGAAAATCTCACCAAGATTTGTGTATTTTATCCATGTCAATATGCTGATTATGATATTGTACCATAGGTTCTGCATGATGTTACCACCAGGGGAAACCGGATAAAAGGATATGTGGGATGCTTTCTACATGTGAAACTGCAAACATCTCAAATTAGACAATTTTTTTTTTACTCTTTTAAGAACTCCAGGTGAAATGCACAGTTTGATTTCTATTATTTCAAATTTACTTCACTAAGTGTCACCGATTGTCTACTATATGTCAAGTATGCTCAACTTTGCTTTATAACAGCTTGGTCTTCCTATGCTCTACATAATTTTATTTATTTATTTTCTTTTTTTATTATAATAATATTTTGTATTATATTATGTTAGTCACCATACAGTACATCCCTAGTTTTTGATGTAAATTTCTATGATTCATTAGTTGCGTATAACACCCAGTGCACCATGCAATACATGCCCTCCTTACTACCCATCAGTCTATCCCATTCCCCACCCCCCTCCCCTCTGAAGCCCTCAGTTTGTTTCTCAGAGTCCATAGTCTCTCATGCTTCATTCCCCCTTCTGGTTACCCCCCTTTCTTTATCCCTTTCTTCCCCTAACGATCTTCCTAGTTCTTATGTTCCATAGATGAGAGAACCATATGATAATTGTCTTTCTCTGCTTGACTTATTTCACTTAGCATTATCTCCTCCAGTGCCGTCCATGTTGCAGCAAATCATTCTTTTTGATAGCTGAGTAATATTCCATTGTATATATGAACCACATCTTCTTTTTTTTTTTAAGATTTTATTTATTTATTTGACAGAGATAGAGACAGCCAGCGAGAGAGGGAACACAAGCAGGGGGAGCGGGAGAGGAAGAAGCAGGCTTATAGCAGAGGAGCCCGATGTGGGGCTTGATCCCATAACGCCGGGATCACGCCCTGAGCCGAAGGCAGACGCTTAACCGCTGTGCCACCCAGGCGCCCCTGAACCATATCTTCTTAACCCAGTCATCTGTTGAAGGGCATCTCGGTTCCTTCCACGATTTAGCTATTGTGGACAATGCTGCTATGAACATTGGGGTGCATAATGGCCCTTCTCTTCACTACGTCTGTATCTTTGGGGTAAATACCCAGTAGTGCAATGGCTGGGTCATAGGGTAGCTCTACTACATAATTTTAAAGGACCAAATTAATTAAACAAAAAATTGGTATCACTAAAACATTTTTTAAAGTCACAAAATTTTAAAGTCAGCAATACAATTTTAAAATTATGTCAAGGCAGAAAGTCATCTTTCCCCCTCAAGTTCCCTCCTCCCATTTAATCCCATCCCTCCAAAATTTCCATTCACTACAACTGTTTCCTGGCTCCAAAGCATATACATGTACAGAAACACACAGACATATATCTATATGCATTTCTTTAATGAAAAAGGAATCCTGCTATTGAAAATAATCTACAACCTGCTTTGTCATTTAATAATATATTTAGAATAAATAATGTACCTGGGATGAATCATGACAGCTAGATATACTTTGGCCACTTTTAATGGTGTACACCATAACTTATTCAACATCTCCCCTATAAGTGAACGTGTAGGTTGTTTCCACTGTTGTGCTATAATAAGTAAATCTGCCACAAACATTCTCATACATATATGTCTTTACATAATAGTGATATCATTTTTAAAGAACAGATTCCTTGAAATGATATTGTTGCACCCAATATATAGATATGTCTCTGTTTACTATTTAAGATGTAATATCAGGAGGCACCTGGATGGCTCAGTAGGTCGAGCATCTGACTCTTGGTTTCAACTCAGGTCATGATCTCAGGGTCGTAGATTGAGCCCTGCTGCAAGTTGCATGCTCAGCGGGGAGTCTGAGATTCTCTCTCTTCCTCTCCCTCTGCTCCCTGACCCTGCTCACATGTGCACGCACACTCTCTCTAAAAATAAATAAATAAATCTTTTAAAAATGTGTTATCAGGGGTATTATAGATATTTTCTTTTTACTTTACACACCTGTATTGCTTAAATTTTGAAATGAGCATATAACTTTATAATAAATTAAAACATTTAACCTCTTTATTTAAAAGAAAACAAAAACAAAGCCTTTCATCACTTTGGGTCATTCCCTATAGGCTTCTTTCCCAGAAATTCTCTTTAGTATTCGGTACTTCCCACTTGAGGCACTTTGGAAGTGTATGGGAGCAGGATCTGTCTAGGTGATTGGTTGGTTGGCTGGCTAACCATTTGATTTGTTAGGTGTGAGTTCTCAAGATGACTAGGAGTGGCATTTTGTGGATAGGAGCCAAGTATGCCAATATCTTGCAATCTATGAGACACTTCTGCACAAAATGCCAAAAGTTTCCATGTGCTGGGAATCTCCAAATCTTGTTTGAGAATGTCAGATCCACTTCTTCCCACTCTGGCTTTTGGTCTGAGGCCCTTACCATTACATCCATGGACATACAGGGCTGCAACATCATCTGCTTCTTGATACACAAGAGTACAGACCTCAGAGAGGAGGAAAAGCAATGAAGACCCGGGCTGCTGAACTGAACCTGTATCTGCCCAGACCTACCATTGGCAGTGGGGTGGTGGTTAAGCTGCCAAACAAATCCCTGGCATCCCTACACACGTGATTGGCTCTTGTTAAAACAATCCAGATGATGGCGACCAATTCAATTATTGTTTCATCATCCCTCGCTTGCCCGTTATGATGACTGAGAAGTAAATGAATTAAAAATCATCCAGCCTGAACTTCAGCCCAGTGGGAGACCCACGCACAGAAAAGAAAAAAATGGTTTTTTTAATGCACCAGCAATAATACAATAAGAGTCCTTTGTCTTAAAAGCGGAGTCTCAGGACAGGAAGTCAGGACTTTTACGGAGCAAGTAACCTCCCAACCCTCATGACATCCTAAGGAAAACCACAATTTGTTTTCAATAAAACAGTGTCTACAACTTTTTCTATTATAAAGAGACTAGATCCCTCTTGCCAGAAGAATACTTTCTGCAGTCTCAGGTCTGCAGTCTGGCTATTTTTAGGTGAACCCAAACTGTAGTATCACTGACTCCCTTGATGCATTTCACAAAACCAAGAGAGGCAGTTACATTAAATTATGAAGCTTAATTTTCTTATTCCTGTCCTCCCAGCATTACTCAGAAGGGCTTCTACTTCCATTAGGAAATACTCAACTATAAATTCGCCCCCAAATTCATTTGCATATGGCATGGTGGACGCTGATGGTCTCCAGGGGCTTCCTCAAAATTACCTTCCACTCATGTCTGAATTTCAATGCTCTTCCTGGTTGCTGCCTGAGGTGGGTTTTGATAGCAAGAGGGGAGGGAATGTGCACTGAAGAGAGAGAGCAGGGGTGGTGGGGTGGTGGCGGGAGGCGGCCAATCCTGCCTTCACAACTAGCTCATAAAGGAGGGAGGTTGAGGCTGTCATTCCTCCAGGAGAACTCTTTTTTGAACCCCTGACACAGAAGAATGCAGTAAAAACCCATAAGTTTTATCCTCAAAGCTATCTGAGATATCCCCCGCGGTGAATTGGCTCAGGGTACACAGTGCCTTAATTAGAACCTCGCTGTTGTAATAGTCGTAGTTCAGTGACAATCTCATAAAGAAGTGCCACAAAAATGACACAAGCTTTATCATTTGCTTGAAATTCCGTTTTTGCCTAGGGACATCTGGCGGCAATCATAATTTACTCATTTGGACCGAATGAATGGTGTCTTATTTCTTCCCCTATGTGCAAACCCTCAAGTATGGCCATTAGAGGAGGCAGAGTTCTCGCATGTCATCCGATGCTGCTCTTTGCCAAGAAAGTCTTGTTCCCTATTTTTAAGCTCCTAGAACAATCCCATTTTAGGATATTTTTTATCTGGACTAGCTTTTCAAGAATTTGCATCACCTGTTTTCCTTTAAAAATGATTTATCTATTTTCCACAGTGGGAGGCCTTTCTGGATTTCATGTTGGAATATTCTTCGAGTCTCTATCCATAATGTCCCTGCTCATTCAGTTAAGAAGGAAGCAGCCTTCACGTTTATTGAAGGAACAAGCTACAAAGACTGTGTCAGTGGTTCTCGACCTTGGCAGCACATTAGAATCCCATGGAAAGCTTTTTAAAATCCCAATGATCTAAAAATGACATACATATAATTCCATTTACATGACATTCTTAAAGGGAGGTGAGGGGCTATAGAAACAAAGAACAGATCCATGGTAGCCAGGGTCTGAGCCTGGGAGTGGAGGTGGGGGGTCTGACCTCAAAGAATGAACCAGGACAATTTGGGAGGTGTTAGAATTGTTCTGTACCCTGATTGCGATGAGTATTACGAGAGTCAATTATACACATGTTAAACTCATAGGAATATACATCCAAAAAAAAAGTGAATACTTTTATATATTTTTTATTTTAAATACCAATGTCCAGGCCATACCCAGACTAATTAATTCTGAATTTCTGGGTGGGATCCAGGCATCCATATTTTTTAAAACTCCCATGGGTTTTCGGTGTGCAGTCAAGGTTAAGAACCATTGGTCTATGTGAGTGATGTTTCTTTGACCTGGAAAAGCTGCTGCTTTGTTAGCAGCTAATTCCCCATCTCCCAAAAAAACTCTGCCAGTCAGGACCCACCTGCCACAGTTCAGGGTGTAAGGTAGGTTTTTGTGCTTCGATTCTCACGGAAACACTTTTCCTTATTATTAGTATGGATTTCTGTCTCTGAGACCCCTGCCCAGTGCCCAAAAGTAGTCCTATTAGACATGAAAGAGACTGGGCTACTGTGTTTCTGGACTATTCGAAGTTCACTCTGGTCTCCTACTCTCCCCCAGCCACAGAACGTAAAAGATATAAAAATTGACATATGTGATCAGAGACAGGCAAGAGTTTTATGATAGTTAATTTTATACATTAAATTGACTGGGCCATGGAGTACCCAAACATTATTCCAGATGTTTCTGTGAAGGGGTTTTTGGGTGAGATTAACATTTAAATCAGTAGACTGAGTAAAGCAGATTGCCTCTATAATGCCGGTGGACCTTGTCCAATCGTTTGAAAGCCTGATCTATACACAAAGGCCAACTTTCATGAATAAGAAAGAATTCTTCCTGCCTATTTGTCTTCAAACTGGGACAATGGCTTTTTCCTGCCTTCCGGCTGGAACTCAAATATCAACTTTTCCAGATCTTGAGCTTGTCAGTCTGTTGACCTGTTGGACTAGAACTACACCATCAGCTCTCTTGGTTCTCAGGTCTTCAGACTTAGACTAGAATTACACATCAGCTCTCCCAGTCTCCATCCTGCTGATTCACTCTACAGATCTTGGGATGTATATACATATGTATAGGCACACACATATACATTCTATTCTATTGGTTCTACTTCTCTGGAGAACTCTGACTAATACAGATCTCTTAAAATTCACAACCTCTGGCCACGTAGTCCTAAGCTACACCAGTTTAAAGTTAACAAGAAGCCACCAGCATCGACTGTTCTAGAAACACTATAGAAGACTTACATGCCCTGTCCACCATGCACTTCTGTTCCAAGACACCACCTCAGGTCCTGGGGACATGGACCTCTCTTCCTGCTACTGCCTCACCAATCACTACTCCAAAATTAAGAGCAGCAAGGAGAGGAAGAGAGATCTTTCATTGCCTTTTCCTAGAGTATGGTGGAAATGTCCTCCTTGGTCAGTCAGAAAGGTCAGTTCAAGCAGATCTTTGATTATTGCTTCCATTTCCATTGTTTTGTTTCTTCCTTGGGAATATCTGAAATTATGAGGTTGGCTTTCTTTGTTATCTTCAGCAGCTATTATCCAGCACACATCATCTTGGTTAAAAGTCCTTGTACATTTCCTCTGCATTCTAGAAGAGAAAATAACATTCGTGCTCTACCTCAGTGGGCCCATTGCTTTCTGCCCACCCTACAGTTTACTGCCTTCCATGTAGATAGAGAGGCAGCTGTTGCATTTTTAATTACTTTGCAAAGGTTCCTTAATTTACCCAACTCCTTTCTTGTCTCGTCCTCTTATATTTTCATGGAGGCAGGTTCTCCTGTTACAAATGTCTATCCCTTCATCATTTACGCTATGTCTTCCTGCGTCCTGTTATGCAAATGTTCCCTGGAACATTTGTACTTTTGCAATAAGGTATTCCAGACTTTACTCTCCATCTGAATATTCAGGAAAATGTTCCCTCTCCTGGATGTGGGGAAAGGGGAACCCTCTTACACTGTTGGTGGGAATGCAAGTTAGTAAGTCACTTCAAAAAACAGTGTGGAGGTTCCTCAAAAAGTTAAAAATAGAGCTACCCTATGACCCAGCTATTGCACTACCAGGTATTTACCCCAAAAATACAGACGTAGTGAAGAGAAGGGCCATATGCACCCCAGTGTTCGTAGCAGCATTGTCCACAATAGCTAAATTGTGGAAGGAGCTGAGATGCCCTTCAACAGACAAATGGATAAAGAAGATGTGGTCCATGTATAAAATGGAATATTACTCAGCCATCAGGATGATTACCCAACATTTGCATCAACATAGATGGAACTGGAGGAGATTATGCTAAGTGACATAAGTCAATCACAGAAAGATAATTATCATATGGTTTCCTTATTTGTGGAACGTAAGGAATAGCAGGGAGATCATTAGGAGAAGGAAGGGGGAAATAAGGGGGGGCAGAGGGGGAAATGAACCATGAGAGACTATGGACTCCGGGAAACAAACTGAGGGTTTTAGAGGGGAGGGGGCTGGGGGGATGGGCTAGCCCGGTGAAGGGTATTAAGCAGGAGGGCACGTATTGCATGAAGCACTGGGTGTTATGCGCAAACAATGAATCATGGAACACTACATCAAAAGCTAATGTTGTACTGGTGACTAACATATCATAACTTTTTTTAATTTTTAAAAAATGTTTCCCTCTCTTTTCTTTAGCAGGAGGATTTCATAAGCCCTGTGATGAAATGTTTTCTGTTGACTTATTCAATAAAGAGAAGATATCCATCTGGACTCAATGTTTACCAAAATTCAAGGTGTGTGGACTGTCCTTGGCCCTAAACCCTCTCCACTAGGGTGCTTACTGAATTTTATTCTCAAATATGCAGCTGGGGAGGAGTTGATATTTTGGTTCTGGATCAATTTTCATGTCTAGGAAGCTTTTATCTGATGTGAGTCTGTTAAGCTAAAATGTAATCAGATTTTATTTCCAGGACCTGACTCTGATGCTCTGAAAGGATGAAACACATATAATACCATAATTCCCAAAACGTACCACTGTTGAGTTCGTTTAGTCTCTGATTCCTACATAGAATGTTTACTTACAGGGGGCAAGAAGGCAGGTGTTAAACTTCTCATGAGGCAATCCTGGCATCTCCTTCCCTCTTCTTTATGCAATCTGTGAGTGGAGGTAGAATAACAGGTAAGATGAGACGGGGAAGCTTCTAAGAGCAGTGGCCACTCAGTGTAACATTTTTCATTCTTTCCTTTATTGAAGGGCTACTGAACATCCACTCTGTGTTTGCACTCTCGTATGATTAGAGCATATAAGAAAACAAAGTCCCCCCCGTGGAAGTTGCATTCTGGTGGGTACAGAGCCAATGAATGGCCAAAGAGTTGATCAGGTGGATAAGTTCGTGAAGAACATTAGCAAGGTAAAGGGATGAGAAGTAATGGAGGGGCTTAAGGATTTGGGAAAGTCATCTCATAAATTGATTTTTACCAGCTCCTTTTCTTCCAAATAAATATTATATAGAATCATAGTACAGAAAAACAAAATTCTCGGTTAAAAGGGACACTGAGCTTCCTTTTGTTCCCTTCAGAGGTCTTTGGATATGTCCACAGGGTTTTAAGAGGTACAGCTGGAAAGCCACTGAAATGAGTTCATGAGACACATTTTCAAAAATTTTAATGGTATTTTGGTTTTTGAAACAACTGAGAATCGTGCAGAATAGACCTAGTTCCTAAAGTGAATGAAAAACCTGGAGAATATAATTTAGATTCCAAATAGACTAAGAAAATATAATAAGACTATTTTTCTTACAAAGGCTTATAAACTGACAGTTTCAAATGGTGGCAATTGTGAAAAGAAATATACAAACTGTTCAAACAATGGCCTCATTGTTGGAATAAAAGGACAGACTTTTAAAATGAGTCCTTTGAAAGAAAGAACCTATTTGAATGAATAACTTCTGATATATTCATTAAAAACAAGTCCCACTGCTTAAGGAAACTGTGTCAGGTGGTGGAGCAAACAAATGTTTTGTGTTCAGGCAGACCTGACTTTGAAGCCCAGTTCTGCCCCATGATACTTAAATAAGTAGGTGGGATACTTCTTTGAGCCTGCGTTTTCTCATCTGTAAAATGGGAGTGAGGAGACATTCCACTATATGAAATACACATGGCCAAGAAGCATGTGGAGATGTTCAAATCATCTTCTTCAGAGAAATGTAATTTGAGGTCACAATGAGCTGCCAATTTACACCCATGTGGTAAGAAAAAAAATGTAAAATCTGGCAATACCAAGTGTTGGAGAGCATGTGGAACTGTTGAATTTCTTACAGATTACTCATAGATATAAAAACTGGTACAACCATGTTGAAAAACAATTTGGCATGATCTTCTAAAGTTGAACATTTATAGACTCTGCCTCAGCAATTCCACTCCTAGAAATACACACAAGACAGATAGACCCACATGTAGCAAATTCATACAAGATTGTCTTCTATATTTAAGAATCTGGTTTCTTGTCTCATTTTTCTTTGTTTGTTTTGTTTCTTAAATTTCACATATGAGTAAAGTCATATGGTATTTGTCTTTCTCTGACTGATTTATTTCACTTAGCATTATACCCTCTAGATCCATCCATATCATTGCAAATGGCAAGATTTCATTGTTTTTATGGCTGAGTAATATTCCATTGTGTATCTATGCCACATCTTCTTTATCCATTCCTCCACTGATAGACACTTGGGTTGACTCTTAAATACAGAGAACAAACTGTTTATCAGAGGGGAGGTGAGTGGGGAGATGCATGAAACAGGTGAAGGGGATTAAGAGCACACTTTCCATGATGAGCACTGAGTAATTGATGGAATTATTGAATCACTATGTTGTACACCGGAAACTAATATAACACTGTACATTAATTATATGGGAATTAAATAATAATAATTAATAATAAATAAATAAAGACACATGCAAGAATGTTTATAGCAATATCATTCACAAAAGAAAAATCTGAGACAACCCTGGTGCCTATCAACTGGAGAGGAGACAAACTGTGATGTAGTCACACAAGGAATAGAATACATCAAGTAAAGTGAATGAAATATAACCACCCACACAATGTGGATAAGTCTTAGGAAAATAATACTGGATATAAAAGGTAGGTTTTGAAAAATGCAAGGTACTATGTATACTTTTTATAAAGTTAAAGTGAGTATAAGAATACTTATAGATGCAATAAAATGACATGAATACAAGGTAACAAGACACACAGGATCCAGGATAATGGTTACCTTGTTTGGGAGGAATCAGCGAGATGGAAGCAGATGCAGTTATTAATACTCAAGAACCTAGCTTTTGTTTTGGGCAGTGAATTTTGGGTGTTTATCACATTAATAGAGAATACCCAACTATATAAATAAAAGTAGACCATACATGATACAATAACAAGAATGTGTCATTAATTTAGGATAATGATTGACCCAATTCGGTACACCTGGGATCCAATGAAAAAAATAAAATAAAATAAAATAAAATAAATAAAATAAAATAAAATAAAATAATAAAATGGGGTTGAATAAGGCTTATCTAGCACTGATCTATATATGTCTTGCTAGAAACATCCTTAAAATGCAGAGTACTGTCATTTATCATTATATTTGCTAATGAGGCCAAGAAGAAGAAGAAAATAGAATGGGACCGATAACACTTACTTCCCACGGTTATTGTGAAAATCTGCATGACTTTATGAAAAAAATATATGTAAAACATCTGACACTTAGAAATAGATCTTAAATATTAACTCCCTTAATATATATTCTTTACTTAACAGTCACAAAAATGCAGTGCTATTCCTTCACATTTTCTTGCTAAAATATGGAACAGCAAAAAGAGGGGAGGGTGCACTTAGAATTAGAAGATCTAGTTCTCCCAGATCTAGCTGGTGACTTTGGACGAGTCATTTGAACTCAATGAACATTGTTTACTCACTTGAAAAAAAAACAGTAAATTAAAATGCTTCAGGGCAGCCTGGATGGCTCAGTCATAAGCTCAAGCCCTGCATCGGGCTCTGTGCATGGAGCCTGCTTGAAATTCTCCCTCTCCCTCTCTTCCTCCACCCCTCCTGTGCTCATGCCCACTGGCTCTCTAAATAAATAAATAAATTTAAAATGTTTGAGACCCTTGAACGTGGTACTCATGTCTGTTTATGTCCTGTAATTTTCTCATTTCATGAAATACCACATTTATTTACATATTTTCCTCTCTATCATTCCCAAGAACACCTGACATACAGAATAGGATTATTTGCCAGTCCTCTTGCTGGCATTTACTCTATGAAAGTTAGAATGGCTTAACCAATAGTAAATAATGTAATAAATAAGAAGAAACTGAAAATCCCCATTACACAAAAATTCCATGTCTATAACCATCTTTCATTGAAGTCACTGTAGCTGAAGAGTTTTAAGACTCAAACAAAATATATTTAAATTACTGCAGCCCAAATGGCTTCTCAGATCTTAGTGCAGGGCAAGGCCCAGAAAGAGTAAGATACTAGAGGAACTAAAGAGGAATAAATGGATAAAGGTAGAACCAAAGGAGATCCAGAAAATGGGAAATTCCCAGCATTTGTGGGGGAGAGTGTGGGGCCTGGTTTCAACGCAAATGAGGCTGTAGAACAAGGAAGGAGGAGGCCCCTGGAGCACAGGGAAGGATGTGAATCAAAGGGCACTGCAGTGGCACCTGGCTGGCTCAATCAGAAGAGTCTGCCATTCTTGATCTCAGTGCTGTGAGTTCAAACGTCACACTGGGTGTAGAAATTACTTAAATAAATAAACTTTCTTTTTAAGAGCACTGCAGACTAAAGATGCTCAGTTATCATTCCATCAGCTGGGGATGGGGGTGGCCCAGGGGCAGCGTGTGAACCTCTGCCACTTTCTTTCTCTCACATGCACACATACATGGACTCTCACACGTATACAACTCAATTAGTCAAACCTCAAGCAAAATAAAATCTGAAGAAGTTCATGTTCCCCCCAAAAGCAGATAAGTGCATGATATTTTATTTTTTCAAGATAGCACCCTAATGAATATGAGAAATATTCCAGTCATTAATTCAGCCTCTTGATCAGTTTTTGTGAAATATTTACTGGGTATCAACTATGAAAATACCGCTAGTCTACTAGATGAAGTAAGGCACATAAGGAAGGAAATTCAGTGTCAGACTCAAGGTAGATGTGACAGCAAACAGGAGAGGAAGAGGAGGAAAAAGAAGGGAGACAGAAGAGGGAGAGGAAGGGGTTCTCACATACTGCTGATGAAGCAGGAAATCGATTTACTCCTTTCGGAAACAGTTTGTTGGGGCACCTGGCTGACTCGGTCAGTTAAGCTTCTGCCTTCAGCTCAGGTCATGATCCCAGGGTCTTGGGATCGAGCCCCCCATCAGGCTTCCTGCTCAGCAGGGAGCCTGCTTCTCCCTCTCCCTCTGCTGCTCCTCCTGCTTGTGCTTGCCCGCTCTCTCTCTCTCTCTTTCTGTCAAATAAATAAAATATTTTTGCATGAAAATCTGTTATAGGACAGTTGCATAAATCCAAACTTTGTCTTTTAATAAATTGCAAATATTTTGCCTTAAAAAAAATAATAAATAAATAAATAAATAAATAAAATATTTTTTTAAAAAAAGAAAATAGCTCATCATTATCTGATAACACTTAAGATGTATACACCTTCCAATCCCAAAATCCCACTCCTAAGGAATTACTGTACAAAAATCCATGCTTATGTATTCCTGAAAATGGTCTTAGCAGCATTGTAGTTAGTAATTGTCCAACACTGGAAACAAAATGCCTACAGAAGAAGCACGGTTAGGGGCGTCTGGGTGGCTCAGCCATTGAGTGTCTGCTTTTGGCTCAGGTCATGATCCCAAGGTCCTGGGATCAAGCCCCACATCGGGGCCCCTGCTCAGCGGGAAGCCTGCTTCTCCTTCCCACACTCCCCTTGCTTGTGTTCCCTCTCCCACGGTCTCTGTCAAATAAATAAATAAAATCTTTAAAAAGAAGAAGAAGAAGAAGCATGGTTAAATTGTAGTCTGTTCATCCAATGGAATACTATACAACAATGAAAATTTAAAACCACAGCCACACACAGCAATGATGACACAGAAGAATCTTAAAATGTAATGTTGAACAAAACAAGCCAGACACGATATTCATTCTCCACAATCCCATTTATAAAGTTCAAAATCTGAAAAAACTAAATGAATTTTAGGGACGTGTACATAGGCAGTAAATCATAAAGTAAAACAAAGAAGGGAGGGAGGTTGTGATCCATGTGATGGTTAATTTTATGTATCAACCCGATTAGGACAGGAGACCCAGATACTTAGTCAAACACTAGTCTAGATGTTGCTGTGGGGGCGTGTCTTAGATAAGACTAGAATTTAGTACAGCAGATCACCTTCATAACTTGGTTGAGCCTCACCCAGTCAGTTGAAGACCTTAGGGAAAAAAAGAATGAGGTCCCCAAAAGAAGAAGGGATTCTGCTTCCTTATTGCTTTCAGACCCGAGCTCCGACATCAGCTCTTCCCTAGGTCTCCAGCCACTGGCCTGCCCTGTAAGTTTCAGACCTGCCAGTCCCCACAATTGCATGAGCAAACTCTTTCAATATCTTTTTCTCTCCCTTTTCTCTCTCTCTTTCGCTCTCCATATATGTATGTACATCCTTTTGATTCTGTTTTCCTAGAGAACTCTAATAGAATCATCTAGAATGGTACTTTGGGTTGCTAAGAATATTCAATTTCTTGTCCTGGATGGTAGTTAAATAGGTGCTCACTCCTCAATAATTCATTGAACTGCACATTTATGTTTTATGTACTTCTGTATATATTTTTATACTTTACAATGAAAAAAGATTCATAAAAGTATTACTTTCTAGCTAGGACTGAGCAGTTCACAAACAGTCACCAGATATTGTATGTAGCATCAAATGACTTGTTTTATAGCTGAACAACTGGGGAGTCATGATAAAACATCCAAATGTCATTATACCACGTTTTCAACCAGTGCCTGATCTTTGGCTCCCCCCATTCTCTAAAAATTTAAGTCTCTTTCTTATGAATCCCCACAATACTTTATCTACACTTCTATCTTTTCACATCTCCCCAATTAGACTGAACGTTCTTTAAGGAAAAGACTGCTATGTCTTTCATTTTTGCATCCACTTTTGAGCACAGCATTCCTGCAGAACAATGGGAATATCTGCAAAGATGGGGCAGAACACATGAACTAAGAAGTGGAACAAAGATGGTTGAATAAATAAAGCCAGGCTGGGAGACTGGGCCTTATTCTCTAAAATAAGAGCCAGTTATTATTTTCTTATCCTTTTTACTTTATATGAAAACCCCACTTTCAGGAAGAAGAACCTGCAAGTTCGTTCTTCTTGTGGCAGCAATCTTCATTCTTAAAAAATCTAAATTCTATGTCATTGTAGTTCCAATGCTGCTGAAACACTTAGATTTCCTCTTTTCCTTTGGCCTTCAGAGAGGGAGAAATACAGTTGCTACTAAGGCATGATCAGAGTGCTTTAAAACAGAGAAATGATCATCTTAGGATAATGGTCTTTGGTTTCCACCATGGAAGCACACTTGGGAAGACCCAAGTTCTTACACTGAATTATTGGACACAAGATACAAAAGGTTAAGACCTCATAATTGGTTAGATTGAGCTTTGCCCACAGAGCTGAGTAATATTTTTCAATTATTTAGATGGTTATTTTGACATCAAGTAGACTTAATCACCAACAAATTAGACTTTCACTTTTTATGCTCTTGAGTTCATGCATTTTGTGTCTAGGGAAATTAATAACCTTTATCATTGTCCCAATAGCACCATAGAGATTGCCAACATTTGGGGAATGTGTTGGCCCATAGTTTCAGTCATCTCTGTACCATTGTTCTCTCTGAAAATTTCTTCACTGCTGTTCTTTTTCTTTAGCTATACTTGGACTCCTAATGCAGCTTTCTTAGCTCTATAGCTTTTTTTTTCTTTTAGTGTATTACATTCATAAAAGATAAAGCAGCCCTCTATAATTGAATCCTATGTGAATCAAAAAAAATGAAATTAAGAAAAAGCGGAGAAAATGAGAGATGGGAAAAGTGTCTGAACAAATGGCTGAAATCATGGGCAACTTTCCAGCTTGATTTATGCTGCTTTTAATTGCCAAGTCCCAGGAGCCTCTTCTGCCTGTTCTTTAATAGGAGAGGGGATGATCTATGCTTCGACCCAGAGTGAACCTGAAATGATGGATGGAGTGTGCATTCAACAATTATGCTCTTCTCGTATGGAGAAAACTTCCCCTTCCTGGGCCAAAAGCTTAGCTCAGTTGTTTTATAATTCCCATAAAGGCCAGAGCCCACACAGTGTGCACTGGAATGACACAGTGTCACAGCACCTATTTTAAAGAATGGTGTTTGTTGTAGATTCTTTGTTCTGGAATTCATACAGAATGTTTCAAACCTCAATGCAAAATAAAGGGAGAAACACATTTGGAGGTCATTATTCAATTGTAAGTTGCTTTATTAGCATTTAATCCCTTACATAAAAGTAAAATTTCTTTTGAAAACAATGACAAATATGCAAAAATACATCACCTCTTGTTCTACTATTCAGA
Source organism: Ailuropoda melanoleuca (assembly GCF_002007445.2). Taxonomy (NCBI): domain Eukaryota; kingdom Metazoa; phylum Chordata; class Mammalia; order Carnivora; family Ursidae; genus Ailuropoda; species Ailuropoda melanoleuca. The sequence goes on from NC_048222.1 coordinate 71,537,303, forward strand.
GAAAACCACTATTAATTTTTCATGTGTATTATTACAACACATAAAGGTGACAGTGTTATTAAGGACTGAAAGTTTGTGTTCCCCCAAAATTCATACATTGAAGCCCTAATTCCCAATATGATAGCATTGGGAGGTGGGATCTTTGGAAGGTAATTAATTTTAGATGAGGTCATGAGGATGGAGCCCTCATAATGGGATTTGTGTACTTATGAGAAGAGGACGAAACCAGAGCTCTCTTTTTCTCTCTCTTTGTGCACAAAGAAGAGGCCATGAGTAGACACAGGAAGAAGGCAGCTGTCCACAACCCATGAAGCAGTTCTCTCTAGGAACCAAATCAGCTGGCACCTTGATCGTGGACTTCTGGCCTCCAGAACTGTGAGAAATAAATTTACATTATTTAAGCCATCCAGTCTATGGTATTTTCTCATAATAACCAGAACTAATTAATACAAGTTTTTGTTGTTGTTGTTTTTTAATGTGGACCAATGGTTTTCCATCCTCTCACTCCCAGGTTTCTTTTTTATTTAGCCCATGTGAGAAGTGCTCTATAAAGAGAGAAATGTTTGTCAGGTAGATGTGCCTCCCTGCAGCAGATTGGCTAAAATCAGGGGCTCCAGTCTGTTTGTGTTCAAATCTACCACCTATTAGCTGTGTGACAATAGGAACGCTATTTAATCACTCTGTACCTCAGTTTTCTTAATTTGCATAGGATGTGTACAGTACCTCCTACAAAGGGCTTTTGGAGGGATTTAATTAGTAAATATATTTATAGTACTTAGAACAGCATCTGTTATATGGTAATTGCTCCACAAGAATTCACTATTCTTGTGCCTGTTACTCCTGTGGACTTCTTGGGTGGAGCACCACAAGTGAGGACCTAAAACTTGAAGAAGACGTCAGCAAGACAGAGGCAGTGTGAGGCAGAAGAGAGAAGAGGAAGAGAAGCCAGAGACAGGAAGGTATTCCAAGACAGCCACCGAACTCCATGAAAACCAAAAAGCAATGTAAAAGAAAAATTGTCCTAAGCCCAGCCCGGGGCAAAACCTTTTCATATGATGTAATTCAAAACTCATTCTGAAAATAAATTAGTATTTCTGATCATATGCTTGAGCAATTTTCTGATAAACTTTAATGGGATTAAAACTTGTTTTTGAAAAGAAAGAAAAAAAAAGACTTGTTCTTGGAAACCGTGCTCTGTGCTGTCAGTCAAGAGTCTAATGGTCATGTGTCCTTGGGTGCAGGGTAAAGTTCCAGGTTCATCTGTGTAATCATTAATAGTGTGTCCTTCTTCTCTCAAATGAGTGCCAGTTGGGAGAATTAATTCTTTGGACAATATTCTTTTCTTTTTAATATAGTATAACTTTTTAAATGTAGATTAACAATTATTAGCTAACCATTTCCTCTAAATCTGTCTTCCAAAAGTGAACCTCTTAAATATATTAAAGCCTTTTCCCATGCAATTAGATTAAAATAAAACTTTGGCAAATGTTCTTAACTAAACTGCCAGGAAATATTTTTACTTGACAACAACTCAATAGGTAAGAGACAAGGTGCCTGGTCCCATCCTCCTACATGGTTGTGATCTGTTAGAAATAATTTGTTACCAGCAATGAATAATCGGGATTTAAAATTAAAAACATAATAGCATTTTCACTAGCACCAAAAAAGTGAAATATTAAGATATGAATTTTTTTTAAGTACAAGATCTGCATGAAGAAACTACAAAACTCTGAAGAAAGAAATAAAAGAGGAACTCAATAAATGAAGAGATATAATATGTTCATGGATAGGAAGACTTGATATTGTCAAGACATCAGTTCTTCCCAGCTGGATGTATATATTCAATGCAGTCTCAATCAAAATCCCAGCAAGTTATTTTATGGATATTGATGAGCTGATTCTCAAGTTTATATGAAAAGACAAAAGACCCAGAACAGCAAACACAGTATTGAAGAAGAGCAAAGTCAGAGGACTAATACTACCCAATTTCAAGATTTACTAAAAAGCTACAGTAATCAAAAGTGTGTAGTATTGGTGAAGGAATAGACAAATAGATCAGTGGAACAGAATAGATAGCCCAGAAATAGATCCACACAAATTACAGTCAATTGATCTTAGACAAAAGAGTAAAAGTAATTCAATGAAAAAAAAATAGCTTTCATAAATCGTGCTGAAACAACTGTACATTCACATTCAAAAAAAAATCTAGTCACAGTACTTAAACTTTTCACAAAAATTAATTCAAAATGAATTATAGACGTAAATGTAAAATTGAAAATTATCAAATCCTTAGAAGAGAACACAGGAGAAATCCTAGGAGACCTTGGGTTTGGCAATGACTTTTCATTTATTTTATTCATTTTTTTAATTTTTTTTAATTCAAGTATAATTAACATACAGTGTTATATTAGTTTCAGGTGTACAATATATTGATTCAACAAGTCCATATATCACCCAGTGCTCATCAAGATAAGTGTACTCTGAATCCCCTTTACCTATTTCACCCATCTCCCCACCCATCTCCCCTCTGGTAACCATTTGTTTGTTCTCTATACCTAAGAGTGTGGTTTTTGGTTTGTCTCTTTCTTTTCTTTGTTTTGTTTTTAAATTCCACATATAAGTGAAATCATATGGTATTTGTCTTTCTCTGACCAACTTATTTCACCTAGTGTTATACCTTCCAGCTCCATCCATGTATTGGCAAATGGCAAAATTTCATTCTTTTTTATGACTAAATAACATGCCATCATATAAAATGGTGATGACTTTTTTCAAGTATCATATCAAAAGCACAATTTATGAAGAAAAATACATTTTACTTCATTAAAATTAAGAACTTTTGCTTTGCAAAAGTCATTGTTCAGAGGATGAGATGACAAGCCACTAATTGAGAGAAAACAATTTTTAAAACACATAACTGATAAAGGTCTTGTATACAAAATATACAAAGAAATCTTAAATCTCTATGATAAGAAAACAAGTGCCCAATTAAGAAATGGGCAACAGATCTGAATAGACATCTCACCAAAGAAAATATACAGATGGCAAATAAACATATGAAGAGATGCTCCACACCATATGTCATTAGGGAATTGCAAATTAAAACAATGTGATACCGCCAAAAGTATTAGAATGGCCAAAATCTAAAACACTAAAACACCAAATGGTGACAAAAATGTAAAGCAACAGGAACTTTCATTCATTGCTAGTGGAAATCAAAATATTACAGCCACTTTGGAATAGAGTTGGCAATTTCTTGTAAAACTAAACTCTCACCATACAATTCAGTAACCATACTCCTTAGTATTTATCCAAAGGAGCTGAAAACATGCCCACAGAACAATCTGCACATGGATGTTTACTGCAGCTTTATTCACAATTACCAAAACTTGGAATCAACCAAGATGTCCTTCAGTAGGTAAATGGATAAATAAACTGTGGTACATCCAGACGATGGAATATTATTCAGCACTAAAGAGAAATGATCATTAAGCCATGAAAAGACATGTTAAAATATGTTAAATTCATATTACTAAGTGAAATAAGCTAATTTAAAAAGTTTACACACTGTGTGATTCCAACTATATGACATTCTAGAAAAGTCAAAACTATGGAAGCAGTAAAAAGATCAGTGGTTGCCAGCAGAGACAGGGAGGGAGGGATGACTAGGTGGAGCACAAAGGATTTAGGGGGCAGTAAAACTATTCTGTATGATACTGTAGTAGGATACATGTCATTACACATTTTTCAAGACTCAGAATGTAAATGCAAAGAGTGAACCCTGATATCACTTAAGGACTTCAGTTAATAATAAGGGAGTAAAATTGGCTCATTTGTTCTATCATATGTACCACACTAACACAAAATGTTAATAACAGAGGAAACCGGGGAGTGGCAGTGAATGGACATATAAGAACTCTATGCTGGAGTGCCTGGGTGGCTCAGTCGGTTAAGCGTCTGCCTTCAGCTCAGGTCATGATCTTGGGGTCCTGGGATTGAGTCTCACATCGGGCTCCCTGCTCGGCGGGGAGTGTGCTTCTCCCTCTCCCTCTGTCCCTCACCCCTGCTTGTGTGTTCTCACTTTCTCTCTCTCTCTCTCAAATAAATAAAATCTTTAAAAAAAAAGGTTTTGAGCTGTTTACAGCACATCTCATAGGAAAAAGTCAATCTACAGGAAGACAATAGAAACCAAGTAATTACCCCAAAGCAGGAAGGCGACTTCTGCACACCAACCTTTTCATTCACCAGTATGGTGCTGAAGTGGTGCTGATTGATTCGAAAGAATTAGGTTTGCTGTGAAGAACTGGCTGGATTCCTTGAAGTCTTAGAACCATCACCCAGATTCAATAGAATGATAAATTTCCATTTCACTTACTTTTGAAACTCACTATCCTGCTACTGATAGGCTTATACCCAAATCCTTAAAGTTTTATGAAGAGAATTCTGGGAAGTTCAACCACAAATAGGCAATCTCAATAAATCTCTGAAAGATGGAAATAAATGGAAGTGGGTAGCTAGTGAAGCAGAGCTGAGCACGCAGGGCTTTGAACTCAATTATGGAAGCTCCAGGCCTGCCTTGCAGATGGGGAGAATGGGGCTGGAAACTGGGCCTTAACAGAAGGTCTGTGTGTCAAAGTTCACTGCCCATCCATCCCTACAACCACTACCAAGCAAGCAGAAAAAGTAGATACCTACAGTCTCCTCTCCACCACAGTACCAGCAAAGACCAAAGAAAAAACATGATACAAGCTAGGGGGATGTTGTTTTAAAAAAAACAAACAAAAAACAATGAGCTGCCTTGCTATCAGCCAAGTAAGAACAAAGATACAATTTGAAAGGTACTTATGTAATGACTCACCCATTTAGTAGGTCACCTCCAAATCAGCCTTTTTATTGCTTCATACTTAGATGCAAACAAGCAATCAAAGTTTACCAGACCTTCATCAAATAAGGAAAACCCACAACATGTAAAGGAGAGACAGACCAAGATAAACGTACTAGTCACAATTTCATGCAACTGGGTTTCTATTTTATTTCACTTGATATGAACTATGAGCACAGCTGCAAATTTGTTGGCAAATTCCCGAGGACAGCTGGTGTGGCTTCCCTAAGAATATGCAGAGATCTAAGATGTCAACTTCACCACGTGGAGGGCCTGGTCATAAACAGAATCAGCCATTTAGAGGGTTCTAGTCATTGTGACTGCTACAGTGAAGGGCAGTTAATTTGCTGCACACATCAGTGGTTCACTTCATGTACAAGAGAGTCTGGGTGACACCCACAAAATGTTTGCAAGAACTGGAATCAACACTGAGTAGCTGTTGTTCATGCTTTGATGCTTGGGAGAAAACTAAATTCAGAAGTCAGTAGTAAACAAGAGTGGTTTGGCTGTACTTGTATTGACACTTCCTCTCACTGGGAGAGGAGCTGGTGTGTGTCCAACCTTCATTTTCCTTGCTTGGAGGCTCACATGCTGCCACCGTTTCAATCATGGGAAGTAGTTGTGGAATGAGCACTGGTAAGGATACTTTCAAGTTTCCGGGAGGACTAAGCCACCATATTCCTTTTTTTTTTATATAGATTTTATTTATTTATTTGACAGAGAGAGAGACAGTCAGGGAGAGAGGGAACACAAGCAGGGGGAGTGGGAGAGGAAGAAGCAGGCTCCCAGGGGAGTGCAGGGAGCCCAATGCGGAGCCCGATCCCAGGACTCTGGGATCACACCCTGAGCAGAAGGCAGACGCCTAACGACTGAGCCACCCGGGTGCCCCATAAGCCGTCATATTCCTGTGATGAAATGCATGTCCTAGGCATTGAAAATGATGGTTGGGCATTTCTATCAAAGTCCATTATTTTTGAAAGAACCCAAGAATGTCATTCTATTGACTCTTTCAATTCCTTTTTCCTTCTTCAGTTCAGGGATTTATGGTGTTGTTCTATTTTGCTTTCAAAAATAGAACTTGAAGCAAGTAACTGGTGTGCTTCCTTGACATTTTCAGAGAACTGTTGCAAACAAACTCTTGTATTTGTAGTTGAGTACTGAACATTCTGTCAGTGCTCAGTATAAGCTGTTGTTAAATTGCTTTCAATGAAATGATGAGTACTTCATTAAATTTGGTTCCAACCTCACAATCAGGATACTAATTTGTTCACAGAAAATGGACTTGTAGCAATTAGAACGAGTTCTCAGAAAGAACTGAAAGACACTCTCTGGTTCTCAGTTCTGATCTTAGAAAGGGAAAAACAGCATTTGGATGTTTTATGCATGCTACTTAAGGCCAGAACAAACACAATTTTTGAGTAACTCCTTTGCAACTGCTAGGAAGAATATACTAGTATAGTTATAGTGAGGGACATGAATGGGTGAGCATAAAACTTGGCTATATTTCAACCCTGGCCATGCAGCATTGACAGAGGACATTGCTGACATTGCTATCAATGACCAGATCCAGAATCTCTTGTGCTTGAACTGGTTCTCATGGAAAGGTCATGGGATTCAAACCAGACACTCCTTCAATACACAGAGAATTTCTCGAGGAGCATATGTAGCCCAGTCTGTCCTCTTGACTCTGACCAACCCTTATCAAGTTGGAGAGAACACAGAGACAAGCTCCTCCCCAGTGGTTAACATTTATAAATGATCCCCTCACATCCACTTTTTTTAATAATAATTTTTTATTGTATTATGTTAGTCACCATACAGTACATCCCCAGTTTTTGATGTAAAGTTCCATGATTCATTACTTACATATAACACCCAGTGCACCATGTAATACGTGACCTCCATAATATGCATCACTGGGCGATCCCATTCCCCTACCCCCCTCCCCGCTGAAGCACTCAGTTTGTTTCCCAGAGTCAATAGTCTCTCACGGTTTATTCCCCCTTCTGTTTACCCCTCCTTTCTTCTTCCTTTTTTTCTCCTACCAATCTTCCTACTTCTTATCTTCCATAAATGAGTGAAGGCATATGATAATTGTCTTTCTCTGCTTGACTTATTGCACTTAGCATTATCTCCTCCAGTGCCGTCCATGTTGATGCAAATGTTGAGAAATCGTTCTTTTTGATGGCTGAGTAATATTCCATTGTATATATGGACCACAACTTCTTAACCCAGTCATCTGTTGAAGGGCATCTCGGTTCCTTCCATGACTTAGCTATTGTGGACAATGCTGCTATGAACATTGGGGTGCATATGGCCCTTCTCTTCACTACGTCTGTATCTTTGGGGTAAAAATCCAGTAGTGCAATTGCTGGATCATAGGGTAGCTCAATTTTTAACTTTTTAAGGGACCTCCACACTGTTTTCCACAGTGGCTGTACCAACTTGCATTCCCACACAATGTAAGAGGGACTCCTTTCTCCACATCCTCTCCAACATTTGTTGCTTCCTCTCTTGCCAATTTTTGCCATTCTAACCGGTGTAAGGTGGTATCTCAATGTGGTTTTGATTTGAATTTCCCTGATGGCTAATGATTTTGAACATTTTTTCATGTGCCTGTTAGCCATTTGTATGTCTTCACTGGGAAAGTTTCTGTTCATATCTTCTGCCCATTTTTTGATTTGATTATTTGTTTCTCGTGTATTGAGTTTGAGAAGTTCTTTGTAGATCTTGGATACCAGTCTTTTATCTGTAGCATCATTTGCAAATATATTCTCCCATTCCGTGGGCTGCCTCTTAGTTTTTTTGACTGTTTCCTTGGCTGTGCAGAAGCTTTTTATCTTGATGAAGTCCCACAAGTTCATTTTNCAGAAGCCTTTTATCTTGATGAAATCGCACAAGTTCATTTTTTCTTTTGTTTCTCTTGCCTCTGGAGATGTGTCATGAAAAATTTGCTTTGGCCGTTGTTGTAGAGATTGCAGCCTATGTTCTCCTCTAGGATTTTGATGGATTCCTGTCTCACATTGAGGTCTTTCATCCATTTGGAGTTAATCTTTGTGTATGGTGTGAGAGATTGGTCAAGTTTCATTCTTTTGCATGTAGCTGTCCAATTTTCCCAGCACCATTTATTGAAGAGACTGTCTTTTTTCCACTGGATGTTTTTTCCTGCTTTATCAAAGATTAGTTGCCCAAAGAGCCGAGGGTCCATTTCTGGGTTCTCTATTCTGTTCCATTGGTCTGTGTGTCTGGTTTTTTTTCTTTTCTTTTATTTATTTTTTTAATTTTTTTTATTATATTATGTTAGTCACCTTACAGTTCATCCCTGGTTTCTGATGTAAAGTTCGATGATTCATTAGTTGCGTATAACACACAGTGCAACATGCAATACGTGCCCTCCTTACTACCCATCACCAGTCTATCCCATTCCCCCACCCCC
>NC_048222.1:71545941-71576039 GCF_002007445.2 Ailuropoda melanoleuca
GTGCCAGTACCATGCTGTCTTTCTGATCACAGCTTTGTAGTATAGCTTGAAATCTGGCAACGTGATGCCCCCAGCTTTGTTTTTCCTTTTCAACAAGTCCTTGGCGATTCGGAGCCTTTTCTGGTTCCACACAAATTTAAGGGCTGTTTGTTCCAGTTCTTTAAAAAATGTCATTGGTATTTTGATCNAATAGTGGCAAGAGTGGGCATCCTTGTCATGTTCGTGATCTTAAGGGAAAGGCTTTCAGCTTTTCCCCATTGAGAATGATATTTGCTGTAGGCTTTTCATAGATGGTTTTTATGAGATTGAGGAATGTACCCTCTATCCCTACACTCTGCAGGGTTTTAATCAGGAAAGGATGCTGTATTTTGTCAAATGCTTTTTCTGCATCTATTGAGAGAATCATATGATTTTTGAATTTTTCTTTCTGGATAAAATCTAAGGCACTGATAGATTTGCGAATGTTGAACCACCCTTGCATCCCAGGGATGAATCCCACTTAGTCATGATGGATAATCCTTTTAATGTACTGTTGGATCCTATTAGCTAAGATCTTGTTGAGAATTTTGGTGTCCATATTCATCAGGGAAATCGGTCTGTAATTCTCCTTTTTGATGGGGTCTGTGCCTGGTTTGGGGGTCAAGGTAATACTGGTCTCATAGAATGAGTTTGGTAGTTTTCCTTCTGTTTCTATTTTTTGAAATAGCTTCAGGAGGATAGGTATTATTTCTTCTTTGAATGTGTGGTAGAATTCCCCGGGGACTCTGTCAGGCCCTGGACTCTTGCTTTTGGGGAGGCTTTTGATCACTGCTTCAATCTCTTCATAATTAACTGGTCTGTTTAAAAAATCAATTTCCTCCTGTTTCAGTCTTGGTAGTTTATACATTTCCAGGAAGGCATCCATTTCTTCCCAGTTGTTTAATTTATTGGCATAAAGCTGTTGATAAAAGTTTCTAATGATCCTTCCTATTTCATTGGTGTTGGTTGTGACCTCTCCCTTTTCACTCATAGTTTTATTAATTTGGGTCCTTTCTCTATTCTTTTGAATAAGTCTGGCCAGTAGCTTATCGATCTTATTTACTCTTTCAAAGAAACTGCTTCTAGTTCTGTTGATCTGCTCTACTGTGCTCCTGGTTTCTAATTCATTCATCTCTGCTCTAATCTTGATCAGCTGCTTTCTCGTGGGTGGATTAAGCCTGTTCTTCTGTTCCAGCTCCAGCTTCTTGAGGTGAGAATATAAAAACTGCATTTTAGATTTTTCTATTCTTTTGAGTGAGGCTGGATGGCTATGTATTTTCCCCTTAGGACTGCCTTTGCAGTGTCCCATAGGTTTTGTACCATTGTGTTTTCATTCTCGTTGGTCTCCATAAGTTGTTTAAATTGATTTTTAATTTCCTGGTTTACCCAATCATTCTTTAGCAGGATGGTTCTTAGTTTCCAAGTGTTTGAGTTTCTTCCAAATTTTTCCTTGCGATTGAGTTCCAATTTCAAAGCATTGTGGTCTGAGAAAATGCAGGGAATAATTTCAGTCTTTTGGTATCAATTGAGACCTGTTTTGTGATCCAGTATATGGTCTATTCTGGAGAAAGTTCCATGTGCATTCGAAAAGAATGAGTATTCTATTGTTCTGTGGTGTAGTGTTCTGTATGTATCTATGAGGTCCATCTGGTCCAGTATGTCATTCAAAGCTCTTGTTTCTTTGTTGATTTTCTGCTTATGTGATCTGTCTATTGCTGATAGTGGAGTGCTGAGGTCCCCTACTATTAACATATTTTTATCTATATGTCTCTTTATTCTGGTTAAGAGTTGGCTTGTGTATCTTACTGCTCCCCTGTTTGGGGCATAGATATTTATAATTATCATATCCGTTTGTTGGATACATCCTTTAAGAATAATATAGTGTCCTTCTGTAACTTTAACTACAGTCTTTAGTTTAAAATCTAATCTGTACTCAGGTCCCCTTTTTACAAAATAAGTGCTATCAGAGGCACCAGCATCAATGAAGCACTTCTAATATTTCACTGCACTTCAGCCATAACCATATTCACCAAGGAAAGAAACGTCCAAACATTAATTTCCCAGATATTCCCAAAGTTGCATGGAATTGTTCCAGGAATCTCATGTGAGTGTACTTCCTATAAGCAAGGGCAAAGGCGTGTGGACCGTGAAAGGGAAGAGTTCATTCACAGACTCTATCTTGAGCTCACTCCTGACTTGTGTAAGTAACCACACAAGTTCCCAGACATTGGTCTGGATTTCAAGAACTGAAATTTAAATTCTACTTGTAAGTTCTAAGGATCTACAGGAGCAAACAATCCAATGTTAACTGCTGGACCTTTTTAATACCAAAACAATAGTGGTTAGTCAACTAATTCATCACACTTAAAAGTGGACATTCAAAGAATCTTCTAAACAATAACTCGTTGTTTTTGAGGACTAGAATCAAAGTTCTGAACTTTAATCCTCCCTGAAATGTCAAGATTTCTACACCAACAATTTCTTGCATTTTTATATTTTGCCAAAAATAAGTCACAAGACTAAGAATTTTCTAGCAGAAAAAATTAAAAATAAGCTTACTCTGGTTTTAAGAATGTCTTCTTGAAACTGTGTTAAATCCAGACTAATACTGTGTATGTTTCCTGTAGATGTACCTGTACTAATTATATGACTTATTGGCTGCCATAGAGTTAGCCTATTATACAACTAAGTTTTCCTAACTGTATCACTTTCCAAAGATGCTTAGAAACTTCGCTTTCATTGTCCAGGATATAAATTAAGCTCTTGAGCTTGTATGACTTGGTTCTCCCTGAATCTCCAAGGAATGGAGATTGGATTCTCACCAAGCCCTGATTATTATAAACAAAGTGGGATTTGCAGTAGGCACTCCAAGTTTTCTAAAACACGATCATTAATATAAGAGCACAGTGCCTTAGTTCTCTTCAACATTGCAAAGAATTCTTGCTTTTACCCACAGAGAATCCATTGCTAGTAGCATACTGGTAGCCATGCCATGCGCTGTGAGCTTTTGGCAAGAAAAATGAACTTCATTAGGGCATTAACAAGTGTAGACAGAAATACGTAAATACTACTATCATTGTCTAAGAAATAAAGTCAAAGCATTGGCACTTGTGGCCTTCTATTTCCCCTTAAATTTCAAGGGATCTTCTCCAGGTGATCTCTGCCATTTTTCCTTCCCATGAGCAAAAGGGTATTTTTGTTTTTATTTTTAGTCTCATGGTAGGTGCAAGGAAGACGTTAACAGCCCTGGATGGCTAGCATTTAAACAGCTTCCACATGTTGGCCTATATTTTTGGAGCCAGCTTCATAGCTCTGCAGTATCTTCCAAGCTTTGAAAAGTCACACCAGCTGTTTCATTCATCTCTCCTCCAAAAAATTTTGTTTTTAAAAAGTTTTTATAGCTTCTCAAATGATCATTGACATATTTTCTTTGTGCAACAGTCTTAACTATGGTGACCCTTCAAAGAAGCCTCCAGACCTTGCTGTCACTTTCCAGGTAGGGCACACAGGAGCAAGAGGTTGCTTATTCAGTTCTCAGGGAATCGCCGAGGAATTAACTCTAATTGCTTCTGGAAAGCTACTTCTGGAAATTGAATTAGTAAAGGCAAACATGTTTGGGACAATAAAATGAAAATATTATCATGCTACCTGATTAGTCATCAGCCTAATGAACATCAACTAAGATACCCTAGATTGTTACCTCAGCCAAGGAATAGATTTAAGCTCAGTTATTTCTCCCACCCAGTGGCCTCAAAGCTTCTATGAGTCCTTACTAGCTTCCACTGTGGAGAAACAGAATTACTGGTATTCAGAACAAATGTATTTGTATAAAGTGGGATATGTTCCATAAACAGGATGATGTGAAAGAAAGAGTATGGGGAACAGTGAGAGGTCAGGAAAAGGCAATGCAAAAACTGAAAATGCACAATATGACTTTGTCTCAACTACAAAGGCATCACCTACTCTTTCCAGGGAGCAAACAAGGGCAAGAAAGGGAATCTTCCTACTGGCAAAAGTGAAGGTATTCTCCATTGGGATATTGAGCAGCACTTCTGCCTTGGCAAGAAGGGATGTTGGTAGAGATTCTGAACCTCTGTCATTGCCTAGGATTAAACTCAAGGGCTAGAGTTTGGGTCACTCCATTCTTGCAATTTCAAGGATTCAAATCAAGATGTTCTTCTTCCTGAATTCTCTCCCACAAACAAGTTTTGCAGACAGTGAAAAACAGATTGTAATAGACTGTAGAGGCTTATAGGCTTGTATACAGAAATAGGCTATAATAGCCTTGGTCCTGGCTCTGTGTGGTTCAGTAGAAATTTCCACGTGTTCTGAATGCCTAGGATTTGGCTATATGCTGGATCTGCCCCTGCCCCTCCAAAGAATCCACTCATACAAAGCATTATTAGCTAATATGAACTTTACTGAAGATCTCACCAAGGAGACAGTGGAGAGAGCTGTGTTACATTACACAGCCCATAGCCCACTCTTTAAAATCTTCATTAAAAGGCTTTTGGTGTTCCAACCCTGTACCCAATATTCATTCCCAAAACCATCACTGGGTTCTGCCAGTTTATTGGATCCACCCACATACAGAGGTAGCTAGACACCATCTTTTATTTTGTAACATGCTCTAGGGGATCCCATTTAAAATTCTCACCCGTGGTAGTTTATTTTCCTAAACAAATTAAGTACTCTTACAAACAGGAATTATGGTGAGTGAAACTGTCTAATTACACTGATAAAGGCAACCAAGTAATCAAAAGCAAAGGGAAATCAGGCATGGTTGTGCAAGCACCAACAATAGATAATCCAATTTGAAGACTCAGAGTCATGATTACAGTCAGCTGCAGCACATGGATTCCATGAACAATAGACCCCCAGTCAGCAATTGAGGGTCCCCAAGGAGCTGGACCAAGGCCTGGGAGAAAGGAGACCCTAGACATCAGCAGGGAGTCAAAGTCTACACGATATGGAATTTGAAGCAAAGCTCCAGTTTCAGAAGAGAAATAGAGGCAGAAGTCCAGTAATAAGGCATTGGAGAAATGAGAAATGGTGTGACTCAAATGTAATATAGATGTCCAGGAGTCATATAAGTTGTACAAGGTCAGTGAGCACAAAAGCTTTCATTTCTGAGAGCTTTCTTGCTCTTACTCAAAAGTGGGAAGTTCTAAACCCAGCTGGAGAACATCGGTGATTTCCTCTAAGAGAGCTGGCCATTAAGAAGGACATAAGGGGTGTACTGCTGAGCTGTATGGGCCTGGGGCCACCCACTGCAGTGTGATGCTAACTCTTAGTACAAGCCATGAAGTTAAAGCTATCATTTACATTCTTCTAGAAAACACACACTCCCCAATCTTATCATTCTGATTGACTATTTCTGAGAATTACTTTGATGATGGACCCATGAATTATAAAAATAATACAGAACAAGAGAACAATTTCTTGGATTTTTTTCTACCTCGACTTTCAACATCTTTGGTCTAAGATGTTCTATTGTTTTCTGACTTGACCCATTTTTCATGTCAGGAAACTTAAGTGTGACCTAAACTCCCCAGATGTTTGCCTGCTTTCATTTAATAGAATATTTCTCCTTCATTATGTCCTCTTAATTTTAATTTTTCCTTAGCAAAACAAGACTTGGGATATATAATGAAATAATTATATATTCAATTTCAGAATATTTTTAAAAATATTTTTTGCAAACAACCTCTCAATATTAGAAGAATAGGTTGGAAAACTATATTACAATACAAAGGAATAGAACACAACCATTAAAAGCAATTAAGCAGACAACGAGGGGAAAGCTGATGAAAAAAAAAATAAAAAGTTAAACTCTCCTCAGGACACTCCAGAGGATCAAATACAAAAGCTGACCTTGGAAGAAATAGCTTATGCACCAAATGAAGTCCAAGACTGTGCTCATCCAGACAAGCGGGAAACTTGTAACACATGTAGAAGCAGGTTATAAGGAGCCTACACCAAGGGGATAGAGCATAGCTTAGGACTGGGCCAACGGTATTGATATGGGTGAAATATCTGAGATGCAGAGTTTATGTGTCAGCTACTACAACTGGGGAATCGTTCTCACAGTCTGCTTGGCTGGGTAGCTGAACCCTGAACTCAGCAGTAGCTGATACACATTGTGTTTAGGATTCTAGAACTTTTCTGGCAGAACATAGAGGAAAGACTCCAAAGGGTTATAGAGATAGGAACATTAGAGTAGATTTATCATACACAACATACACACCTATTCACACCTCTTCAGTGTTCCCCAAGAGGACTCAAGGGATGCCACCCTTCTAAGGCATCAAGAACTGCCATGGTGAGCAAAGCGCCCGTACCTTGACAAACCTCACTGGCGGCTCTTACCTGAATGCCAGAGTGACATCTCCTGAGATCAGCTCCTTGGTTTCAGGGCAATGATGGGATCTCAGAGCAGCAGAGGCCAATGGCAGCACCTAGATGTCAGAGACAGGGTGGCACAATTAGTGAGGGCAGGGGAGGTGGCATGATAAATCAGAACCTTTTCATCTGCTTGGTCTTGATCTAATATGGCTAATTGATCACAATGTTTCTAGAAAAGAGTAGATGGAGAGAGTAATAGTCTACTAACATGTGTCTTAGTCTATATATAAAAAAAAAAAAAAACCTCCAGATCTGGTGGTCAGAGGCCTGACTGGAGTTACAACAACGGAAAAACTTTACTCCACTTCCTACATTCAGTCTATTTCACAAACCCTTGATTGAAGGCGGGACTGGGTTACCTTAAGAAAAGACCCTTCAACATGGTCACAAGTCTATTCCTCCAAGCTCTCTCCCAAAGGACATATGAGCCTAATAAATGGTGACTGCAAGCAGGGGAAGGAGAATATTCAGACCCTGTGGGGATTATAAGACCCTAGCTCAGAATGGATGCCTATTCCTAAGAACCTAAAATATTTCTATGATCCACTAATCAAAGTGAAGTTTGTGATCATGAGCTAACAAGTGAAGTTTTAGCTCAAATCTAGATCACAGTGGGCCCAGGAGGTCTGAGGACCATCCTTATTATTATTTCTACACTTCCTAAATGTATAATTAGAACAGGCACATTCAACAACTGAAATAATCCCCACATTGTCTCTCAGACCCACAGGGTAAGAGTTCCTTGTTAGGAAGGGCTACATGGAGTCCTCAAAACATCCCCTCTCTGCTAGGATAGCAAACCCAAAGCTATACTACATCTTGAAAGGAGTTTGCAGAAATCAGTGCCACCGCCACACTTGAAGGAAGAAGGAGGGGTGAAACATACCACTTTCCTCATTCTATAGATCTGTTTGGCCCATCAGGAGGTGGAGAGATCTCAGAGAGTGTCAATTATGGTAAATGTAAACAGGTGCTGGCTTCTATTGCAGCTGCTTCTCCAGATGTGAAAACTTTCCTAGAGCAAATTGGAACAACTCATTGCATCTTGTATGCAGTTCTTGATGTGGCAGATTCTTGGTTTCTCTACTCCAGTTTCCAAGGACCACTAGAATCAATCTGCTTTCATTGGCAGGGCCGACAGTACAACTTCAAATTTTGCCAGAGGGTAGAAATATTAATGGTCTTGACATCCCACAACAATCATACCAGTCTGCTGTATCAACGACATTATGCTTATTAGATGCAATGCACATGAAGTAGCATGTACCTTGGATGCCTGAGTAAGAAAATGCATACAAGTCAGGGATGGAGGGAGAGATGAGCCCTGAGGTCTAGGCAGAGCATGTTGGGATATCTTCTCTAAAGTGGAAACAAGTTGCACCTTCCCCCTCTTACAGCGGTAAGAGAAGATGATTCTTGGCAGATCCTTTTTTATTTTAAAGGGAACATATCACATTAACAGTGCTATTCTGACCCATCACAGTTCTAGCTTTAAGTGGGGACAAGAGGCCAAGAGGGAGTCTGCATCAGGCCCAGACTCCAGAACAAGTTGTTCTGTCATTTGGGCCTTATGGCACAGAATATCCATGATGCATGAAGTTTCTATGGAAACTAACAATGTGGTATGAAGCCTCTGACAAGCTTCAAATAAGGGTGTCTTAATGCAGAACTTTAAGGTTTGGGAGCAAAGCCTTGCTCTGTTCCATGGATAATTATTCTCCTCTTGAGAAATGGCTCCTGCCTTTCTACTGGTCTTCATAAGGACTGAAGACCTAGCCATGGGATATCAGATGGTTATGGGACTTTAGTAACCCATCATGTACTGGTATTATCTGATATACTTAAAATACTGGGGATGCACAAGATCAGAGTTGCAGATTTCCAAGTAGAAATGGTACAATGAATCAGGTTCAAGGAGGTTCAGAAGGCATGGGACCTTGCACTGAGTGTCTGTCTCAGACTTCCCTGACATCTGTTCCTTTTCAGTTCCCTTGTACAAACTCCTAGGGAGTTGCTTAGGACTCACTGATGGAGGTGGAGAAAGGCTCTTCCCTTGTTTCAGATGGTTTTGCACAATACATGAAGCAGAAATGGATTGCTGCTTGCTACGACCCAATCAAGAGTGTTCCTGAAAGATGGTGGGAAAAATTCTAATCAGAACATTTGTTATTCTCTTTGGAGAGGTAGCCAGAGGCATAGTCTATGCTGATTCATGGGAAGCAGCTAATGGTTTGGCAGGTGTCAAGGACTTAGAACAGGATTGGAAGATTGGTAACTAGGCTGTCTGGTGACAAAGAGGTATGTGGGTGGATCTCTGAGAATAAGCATGGGGTGTGGCGATAAATGTATCCCATATGAATGTTAAGTATAGGGCATCCTTACAGTGAAGGCTCTTACTAATTAGGTGAGAGTGAGCCAACTTGTTTCCCACACACCCAGCTCTTTATCTGTGCATGTGCAAGAGTCTCTGGTGTTGGGGAAGGGGATGTCTTAATCAGCTCAGGCTGCTATAGAAGAATACCATAGATTGAGTGGCTTAAACAACAGACAGTTCTTCCTCACAGTTCTGGAGGCTGGAAGTCCAAGAGCAAAGTGCGGGTGCTTCGATGTCTGGTGAAGGCCCTTTTCCAAATCGTAGATGGTGACCATCTTGCTGTATCCTCACAAAGTGCAGAGAGAGAAAGCTCTCTGGTCTCTTTTTATAAGGGGATTCATTCCATTGATGAGGGATCCACCCTCATGACCTAATCATCTCCCTCCAAAGGCTCAACCTCTAAATGTCATCACATTGGGGATTCAATTTCAACATATGGATTTGTGGGGGGACACACATATTCAGTCAATCAAGGGCTGTGCATAAACCCAGTAACTTGGGCCTCTTTCACCAAGGCTAATCTAGCCACTGCCATTGCCTAGACTGGCAGGCATTCATTCTCATGCGAACAATGCATCCACCAGGCAGTCACGATGATTCCATGATGACTGCCACCCAGCCATGTTGGAGTCCTCATGCCTCCAAACCAATGGCAAAAAAGGAGACTCCTGAATTAGCTGGAGTGATTGGTGCTGAGTCCCAGTGACTGGGTTACTTCTACAGAAAGGAAAGAAGGGAATATTTCTGGAACCCAGTTGCTCCAGTGGGTTCTCCAAAATTTTCTTAGTGCCACCCTGATCGGCTATGATAGTTAATGAAAAACTACAATAACTAAAAAAAGACAAGATCACGAAGATTCAGACCCTTTAAGAATAAAGATTTGGGTCACCCTAACAGGTAAATAACTCCAAGTACTTGAGGAAAAGGGAAACAATGAAAGTTTTAATACATTTTTATATTAGAACATAAAAAAGTGCAAGAAGGCCTGAATATCTATGTCTGTCACCCAATTTCTCCTAATGCCATCATCTTCCGTTACTGTGGTACATTTGTGAAACTAAGAAACTAACATTGGTATATTACTAGTAGCCAAACCACAGACTCAGTTTGGGTTTCAACAGTTTTTCCATCAATGTTCTTCTTTCTATTCCTTCATATTTTCAATCCATAATATGATTCTAGGTTCAGTTGTCATGTCTCCTTAGTGTCTTCTGGCCTGTGACAGTTTCTCAGTCCTTCCTTGTTATTCATAGCCTTGGCAATTTTGAGGAGTACTGCTCAAGCATTTTGAAGGATGTCCCTCAATTTAAGTCAGTCTGACATTTCTCTCATGACTAGATGGGGGTCATAGAATTTGGGAAATACCACTGAGATGAAGCACCCTTCTTATCACATCGTATCAGGGGGTGCATGACATTTGCATGGCATCAGGGAGGATATTAGCCTTCATCTCTTTGTCAAGGTTGTGCTTGAGAGGTTTCACACAGTGGAGCTGTTATTTATCCCTTTCCATACTGTATGCATTAACCCTGAGTCACCTAGTCCAACCCAACCTTAAGGAGCAGGGAGGGGCAGAATTAATCTTCCCCTCTTGGAAGGAGAACAGCATCTGCATACATTATATGGGACACTTCTATAAAGAACAGTTGTCTCTCCTCTCCATTTATTTATTCAGTCATTTATTTATATCAGTATGTGCTCATTTATACCTTGGGTTATAATCTAATACTACTTTATATTCTATAGCTCAAATTGGTCCATTTTGGCCATAGAAAGCCCTTTCAAGTTGGTGCCTATGTCCTTTTGACATACTCCTATCTTTTGGGGTTTTGTTTTGTTTTGTTTGTTTTTTGGGTTTTTTTTTTTTTTAGTATTTCCTTACTTTCTGGAGCTACAAGATTCTCCAGGTTCATCCCGTGTTTTCCCTGCCCCAGATCTAAAATCAGTCATTTCTGAAAGAACTTGGATTCCTTTTATTAGAGAATAGAATTTAGAAATCAAGATCTGGGCATTAGGTGTCCTCATTGCTAATGGGGTGTCATTGTTTCTAGGACTTCTCAGTGGACAAAGCTAGGCGATATGTGTATACATACTACCCCATGTGCATACACACATCGTAATTGTTTCTGGATCTGTCCATCTGTATACAGACATTAAATGAACCTGAGTTCCTACTGATGTCTCCAACTTAAGCCCAATATTACAGAGTTCATTCTAGCCTTTCCCCTTTGCTTATCTATAACTTTGGAAAAGGAAGTTTTAAATATTAACTATGGCCCTATAAACAGATAAAAGAAAACAAGCACTCTAGTAGCTTATGCATATTTTCTGCTTCTTGTGCTGTGTATATAGAATACATCAAATAATTTTCCCTCTCTCTTACTTTCCTCTTTTTATTTCATGTAAAAATTGTTGGTAGTGGTTAACTGTCAATTTATTATTTAAGTTACAGAATATTCCAGGGGGCGTCTAACTAAATTTGGGAAGTAATAAATATCACCTAGAGATGGATGCCATGACTGACTCCTCTTGAGGCTTCCTGTCTACAATTGGACTGGGGGGTAGTCCCGGCATCTTTGTTTATCTGAAAGGTGGTCCCAGCCCCACAGAGACCCCCTCCAAGCTGCTGTTTTCCGATCATCTCACTCCTTTCCCTCCCTTGCCCTAGTCCTAAGTGTGGGAGTAGCTCCCTGCAATTCCTGTTTATGTGTTACCTCAGCTGCTCCTGTGTGCTTAGTCAGTTCTCCAATTCCTGTTTAGCCAATTCTCTATATTAAATTTTCTCTGTTAAAACAACTAGTTTAGCTTCTGTGTTCCCACTTGGATCCTTACAGATATTGGCCACAATATATAGGCATGCAACTCAGAAACCACAAGCAATATGCAAGGTGAAAATGGTTGTTTCCATGTGGCGAGCCCATGGGTGCTCCTGTATCTTCCTCTGAATATTTCTAAAGTCCTGGTATAATAAGGTTTCATAACTCCATGCCCTTTTCAGAGGACAACATGTACCCTGTGTACCAGGGCAAGCTCCTCCTATGAGTAATGATAGGTAAGGAGACAAATTTACATAACTAACTGGTAATTTCCAGATGGGAGGGGATAGAAAGCAAGTCCTAGCAGAAAAAGCAAATAGAATACTCACAGAGATGCTACCTAATGGAGAAAAAAAATGTTTTCTGGTAACAGAAAACAATCTCAGAGTTGAAAAAAAAGCACAGTATTTTATCACATTAAAAGTTCTGCTCCCTTTTACTTCCCCTGACATTTGGAAATGGGTGAGGTACACAGGAAACTAGAGTACACCCCGGAGGAACAAGCTGTCTTTCAGGAAGCATTCTGCAAGGGAAACTGATGATCTGGACGGAAGCTTCCTGGGAGCAGCACTGCAAGCATTAATGCCCACTGTTGGTCAGGACTCTGAGGGTGAATTGACAGCACCCTGAGTGTTATTGGCTGAACCGTGTCCCTTCCAAAATTCATCTGTTGAAGTCCTAACCCCCAGGATCTCAGAATGTGATTTATTTGCAATTCTGACCTTTAAAGAGGTAATTAAGGTTAAATGAAAACCATTAGGGTGGGACCTCATGCGATGTGACTGTTGTCCTTACAAGAAGAGTCCACACGGAGGGAAGGCCGTGTGAAGATGTAAGGAGAACACAGCCATCCATAAGCCAAGGAGAGGGACCTCAGAAGAAACCTTAACACTTCGATATTGGGTATCTATTCTCCAGAACTGTGAGAAAATAAATATCTGTTGTTTAAGCTACCCAGTCTGTGGTGTTTATTATGGTCACCCTGACAAACTAATACTGAGTCCTTGATTACCATGACCACAGCCCCTCTTCCTTTGACCCCACTCCAGAAAAATGCATATTTTGTTACTAGATAGGGCTATGGCCCCAAACCTTTATCAAGTCTCCTACTCTGGAAAATTGGGCTGCACAAAATAAGAACAGCAAGGAATTGGCATCAGGTTGTCTCATGTCCAAGGTGGAATGGCTTTCTATTTCAAGCATAAGGAACATGAGGGACACCTGGGTGGCTCAGTCGGTTGAGTGACCGACTTGATTTCAGCTCAGGTCATGATCTCAGGGTAGTGGGATGGAGCCCTGTATTGGGCTCTGAACTCAGTGGGGAGTCTGCTTAGGATTCTCTCTCTCTCTGCCCCTCCCCCCCTAAAATAAATAGATAAATCTAAAAAAAAAAGAAGAAGAAGAAGAAGGAACATGAGGTCATGTGGCACAAGTGGAAAGAGCACCAGCTTTGTACTTAGGCAGATCTGGTTTCAATCCCAGTCACAACACTCATTACGTGAGAAAGAAAATCAGTTCCTTAGAGTTTCCTTCTCTGTAAAATGAGGATACTAATGTTTACCTCATCGTTACAGACTCTATTGTTATGGCATGTTTGTGTCCACCACCCAAAGTTATATGTTGAAGCCATTACCTCCAATGCAGCTGTATTTAGAAATGGGGCCACTAAAAAAGTAATTAAGGTTAAATGAGGTCATGAAGGTGGGGCCCTGATCCCATAGGGTCAGTGTCCTTTTAAGAAGAGACAGCAGAGAGCACTCTCTACCCTCCCCGCACCAGCACACACACTGAGGAAAGGCCATATGAGGACAAGGCAAGAGGACAGCCATCTAAAAGCTAGGAAGAGAATTCTCACCAGAAGCCAAAACTGAACAGCAAGGTCTTAATCTTGGCCTTCCAGCCTCCAGAAGTGTTAGAAAAGAAATTTCTGTTTTTAAGCCTCCCTGTGGTATTTTATTATGGCAGTCCTAGTAACTAATACACCCATAGAGATACCTTAAGAGAATAACCAGCCCCCAATATTCAATAAATACTAGCTGCAATTATTAAAAATTTGAGGGTAGGGCATAGAAAAGAAAGGTGGCTTCATCTTCTAAAGGCCAGAGTTACCCAAATTGGAAGGGGATACCTTCGCAGGTATGTCTGCCACCATGAAATTCAAGAATAGGCCAGAAAACCCTTGGAAGGCATTGCCACAGAGATGACTCAAGCATCAAAAAGTGGTGGGAGAACATGTCTTTTCAGTGCCCTTTGAACCCCAAGAGTTTTTGAAAGTATGCACTGGGATTTTAAAGTTTTTCTAAGATGCCTTAATATCCATTTTCTCTGGATAAAATAAACTTCATCTTATAAAGTGATGGTCAATGCCATAAAAAATTATCAGAAAAGGCGTCCTTATTGAGCTATCCTCGTGTGTGTGTGTGTGTGTGTGTGTGTGTGTGTGTGTGTGTGTGTTATGCTTGGAATATTGAAAATTCCCACTTTCATGTTTCCTTAGTATCAGTGTAGAGTATTTTTCACAGAGCACTTGTCCAGTGACAATGAAGTCACATATATCCACATACACAAAGAAAAAGCCAACAAAACAGTTAATCTGTGGCTTCCTCAGCTATCTCCAACATAACAGGGCAGCCCTAACAAATCTCTCCCTTTTTGGCTTATCACAGGAAACTTCTTCCTTACCTGAGGCCCTGAAAGGGTTTTAAGTGTTGATTTTATTAACTAGCAACTGAAAGATCTTAGTGTGTTGACTCTTAGCCCCTAAGATGTCCTAACATTTTCCTCCTGCAAGGAGACCCCTTCCTGGCCTGCCCCACGTGCCCCATCAACCTGGCCTGGTGTGTGCCTACAGGACAGCTGACTTAGGCTATCATACTGGGATCCCCCTCACAGGACACAAGAATCGTCACCATGAGGTCAGATTTATATGTCTTCTGCCCAGTTTCCTCTCCTTGAGGAAAGCCACACACAGAACACCACAGTGAACAGAATTCCTTCGGTTTTAGTGCCCCTTATATCTAGCACACTGTTTGGAAGTAACAATTCCTTTGTATGATACATGCTTTGAACACCCTTGAATTTTGTCAAAGATGGACAACGGGGCCACTGTCATAGGTAGGTAGTTGCAGGGACCCGATCTGTTAGAACCATGAGAGAGGCTAAGAGCCATGAACTTGAGGATTGTGCTGGAAGCACCCTCTGGTGGACAAAGACCACCATGCTGCCTTGGTCTCTGAAAAACTATTAAATCCGTATTAAATCTATTTGATAACTTTAATAAAATTAAGCACATTGTCTTATCTTCCAAAATTGATTGGTAAGTTTATAGAATTTTATTGGAAGTGTATAGTGGCTAGGAGCGTGATTTGAAGATAGACAGCCTGGCTTTGATGCCCAGCAAAGCCACTTTGCAGCTGTATAAACTTAGGCAAATTTTTTTAACTCTTTATGCTTCAGTTTCCTACTCTATGAAATATTTCACACAATGTTGTGATAATTGAATAGGTAAATACATGCAAAGTGCTTAGAACAGTGCCTAGCACTAAATAAATACCAATTCTTAATCTTAAAAGATGCTGAGAAGTCAGTGTCTGATTCAAATTTATCTTCTCCGGAAATCCTGTTTTATTA
Source organism: Ailuropoda melanoleuca (assembly GCF_002007445.2). Taxonomy (NCBI): domain Eukaryota; kingdom Metazoa; phylum Chordata; class Mammalia; order Carnivora; family Ursidae; genus Ailuropoda; species Ailuropoda melanoleuca. Next base: position 71,561,185 of record NC_048222.1, read on the forward strand.
GCCTTGATTTGATCAGTCCTATAATGACAGATTCCTAACTCTGAAACTGACACAACCTGTGTGTCAACGCTTCAGTGGGTATCTTCTGCCCCCTCACTTCAAGTTCAGCCTGCTCCTATACGGGATTAGTCTAACCAGGACATGATGGTGATGCGTACTCCCATGCTGCTATAAACCTGACCTTGTTCCTTTCACTTTGGTGCCAGTCAGTTGGTGCATGTCGTGTGCCCCCATGCCTGTGTAACTTAACCTTTGTTTTCCTGGCAGCTCTTTACCTGCTTTGATCTGGAGCCCTCTTTGCTGATCCCATTCTTCATTCATACCTGAATCTTCCATCTGGACCACTGCACCCAATATCCACTCCCTGAGCTCAGATCACAGGTAGAATGTCACAAAATGCTAGGGGAAGAAACAGATTCATTGGACATGGTGGTGACAAGCATCTCCATGAAATGCCACAAAGTGCTCAGAGTTTACATTTATTCCATAACTGCATGAAAAAATGTGATTTGTCTCCATTGTCACAGAATAAATAGAAAATGTTGTTAAAGAAAAATAAAATGCTTAAATCCCCCAAAACCCAACTCCATCATTAAAATACAGATGAAGAAAATGAGATCCAGATAAGTGATGTCAGTTAACCAAAGACAGACAGCTACTATTGAGAAAACTAGAATTAGAACACAGATCCCTGAGCCCTAACCAGCTTAGAACCAGAAGGGCTTCTGTTTAGTGCCCCGCACAACTTCCTACTGCTTGATAATAACTGCATGATCACATTTTCAGTCGAAAACATCTAAATACCTAAGTATCTCATAAAAACGAATATTCTTATTAAGTAAGTGATTCAGATTTGAATTATGATGAAAAATCTCATCAACACCTTCCAGACCTAAATGGAGATTTACAGCAGTTGACAAGAATAAATTTGAGGTGAAGCCATATTCATAACCTTCTTTAATCAAGGGACATGGAATGTGAAGGAAGAATTGCCCCACAGCTCATTGATGTTCTGTTTATTCTTTTAATATTTGAATATTATACTTACATTTCATCTGTTTCTGATATGCAGCAACAGACAAATTATGAGAACCAATGCTGGAGAAAATAGCTGACAACTGCAAAAAACTTTGGAATCAGGAAAGCAAATGGTCTGTCAAAATAGCATAAAGGCATAAATGACAGCAAACTCACAAAGACTGAATCATCAAGAAGGCTAACATTAACATTAACATCAATCTGTTTAACATTGCAGAGTGCCCCCCAAAACTCAGGAATTGGCAGCGCCCAATTGTATTTATCCACATGGTTACCATTTCTTTTGTTCTTCATTCACTTGTGTAATCTAGATTTCCATCTAGCATCATTTTCTTTCTGCCTAAAAGATTTTCTTTAACATTTCTTGCAGTGTGAGTCTGCTGGTGATAAATTCTTACAGCTTTTATTTCTAAATAGTTTCTTATTTCATCTTCATTTTTTAACAATATTGAGCTTGGTAAATGATTCTAGGTTGATAGTTTTTTCTGGTAGTACCTTCCTCCACTATCCTCTGTGTTGCATTGTTTCCTAGAAGAAGTCTACTGTTATTCTTAAATTTTTTCTTCATATATGTTTCTTTCTCTGACTGCTCTTTTTTATTTTTTTATTGTTATTAATAGACTTCACTTTTTAAAAAGATTATTTGAGGGAGAGAGTCTATGAGCAGGGGGAGGGGCAGAGGGAGAGAGAGAATCCTCAAGCAGACTCCCCGCTGAGCACTGAGCCCAACACAGGTCTCTATTCCAGGACCCTGAGATCATGACCTGAGCTGAAATCAAGAGGGGGCCACTTACACACACACCCCAATAGACTTTACTTTTTAAAGCGGTGTGGGTTTAGATAAAAATTGAGAGGAAAATATAGAGAGTTCCCAATATACCTTCTCTTCTCCCCCCATACAGTTTCCTCTATTATTAACATCTTGGGTTAGTATGGCACATTTGTTGCAATTAATGAACCAATATTATACATTATTATTAATGAAAGTCATTAGTTTACATTAGGGTTTACTTTTTGCATTGTACAATTCTATCAGTTTTCATAAGCGTATAATATCATGTATCTACCATTACTGTACCATAAAGAATGGTTTTACCACCCTAAAAATTTCCTATATTCCATCTATTCATCTCTCCCTCCCTCCCTGCTTCTGAACCTCTGGCTATGACCAAACTTTTTTCCTGTTTCTATAGTTTCACCTTCTCTAAGTGCTCTTATTGTGATAAAATTTACATAATATAAATTTTACCATTTTAACTATTTTTAAATGTACAATTCAGTGGCATTAACTATACATTCACAGTGTTGTGCAATCATCTCCACTATCCACTTCCAGAACTTTTTCATCATTTCAAATAGAAACTCTGTACCCATTAAACAATAACTCTCCATTCCCCTTCCCCACACCCTCAATAACCTCTATTACGCTTTCTGCATCTATGAATTTGCCTAGTCTAGATACCTCATATAAGTGGAATCACATAATATCTGTATTTTTGTGTCTGGTTGATTTCAGTCATTGTAATTCACTAATGTCCTGAAAATTCACCCATGCCGTAGCATGTATCAGGATTTCATTTCTTTTTATGGTTGAATAATATTCCATAGTATGTATGTATCACATTTTCTATCCATTCATCTATTGAACAACTTAGATTGTTTTAATCTTTTAGCTTTTGTGAATAATCCTGCTATAAACAAAGGTCTATGAATGTCTGTTTGAGTTTCTGCTTTTAATTCTTTGCAGTGTATAATTACAAGTGAAATTTCTCTGGTGCTTTTAAGATTTTCGCTTTATCCTTACCTTTAAGCAATTTAATTATGATGTGCCTTGATATAGTTTTTCATTGTTGTTATACTTAGAATTTGCTGAGGTTCTCTGATCTGTGCAGTTATCTTTTTATCAAACTTGAAAATGTTTCAGCCATTATTTCTTTGCATACTTTTTTCAGTGCCCTTGTCTCTTCTTCTTTGAGAACTCCAATTACACATATATTAGGTTGTTTGAAATTGCCTCACAACTCATTGACGCTGTTTATTTTTCTCTTTCTTTTGCTCTGAGTTTCATTCTGGATAGTTTCTAATGTTATGCCTTCAAATTTACTAATGTTTTCTTCTGAAATGTCCAATCTTCTGTTAATTCCATCCAGTGTGTTTTTCATCTCAGACGTTGTAACTTTTATCTCTAGATCTTTGATTTGAGTCCTTTTTTTAATCTTCTGTACGTCTAGTTAACACCAGCCATCTTTTCTCTACCTCCTTGAACAAATGGAGATTGGCTATAATACTTGTTTTAATGTCTTTGTCTACTAATTGTCTGTGTCTATTTCTATTGACTGGTTTTTCTGCTCATAATGGGTCATATTTTCCTGCTTCTTTGCATGCCTAGTAATTTTTTATTGGATACCAGACATTGTATTACTTTCTTTGGTACTAGATATTTTGTAATGCCTGCAAATATTCTTGAGCTTTATTCTGGAAGGTGGTTAAATTACTTGCAAATAGTTTGATCCTTTCATGTCTTAGATTTATGTTTGTGAGGTAGGGCTGATTCTGCCCCAGTATTAAGGCAAACGTAACACTTCTGGGTATTCTGTTGGTTTCCCTGTGAATTATGAGGTTTTTTTATTCTGTTTTGTGGGAATAGGAACTATTCCTGATCTTATGTGAGCTGAGTTATTGCTCCTTCTAATCCTGTTAGGTGTTTTTCCTAGGCTTGGGGAATTTCCTCATCTGCACGCACTGATCAGTACTCACCTGACAACTCAAGGCAGACTCTCTGCAGATCATCAGAGCTCTTTCTATGCAATTTTCTTCTGATTCTCTGCCCTGTGAGCTTTAAGTGTGTTTCCCTCACTGTATTCCTAGTTCCATCTCCTCAACTCAGCTCTGCAAATATACCACAAGGTCAGGGGCAACAAAAATTGACAGGTTTCAGCCCATCCTCTGGGGTTGAAGTCCATACTCTGGCTTCTAGCCTGCCCCTGACATCCATCATCCCTTCCTGAATCCCTGTCCTGTGGACTTAAAATTCTAGCCTCAGACATGGAGAAAACTCAGACTTACAGTGACTGTCTAACCAGCTCCCCCAGTTGTGTGGGGCCACATTCCTGTAAGAATCCCTTGATCCCTTATCCATTTGCATATTTTCATCCTTTTTCTTATGAGTACGACTTCTCTGGTTGAACCCAGGCTACCACACCTGGACTTTTAAAATGAACTTTGCCTGTTTCCAGGGATGGGAATGGGGCAGACTGTGCATGGAGTCTTGCTTGAAGGAGTCAGAGCAGGAACATCATATGCTGCATGTCTGAGGCACAAGAAGCCTGAAATAAGAAGTAATCAAGAGCTAGCACCAAAGAGGTAGCAGCTAAGCTTTCAATGGGCAAAGCATGGAGCTGAAGGGTGGAGCCAGGGTCAATTACTAGGGGTTAAATTCAAAACACAAAGAACCAACTTGAGTGGTTGGTGGTGACAAGGGTCACACCTGTGCCATAAAAAGCCACAGTGGCTGAAATGGTCAGTGTGAGTAGAACACAGATTGGCTTGGGAAGCCAGCGACCCCTCCCCTTGTACCCTCATCAGGATCTATTTACATCAGATAATTTGCATATTGTCTCAGTCAATATCGAGACAGGAAAACAGAAACCACTCTGGATAGAGTAAAATGGGATGTAACATTGTGAATCAGTTACAAATATGTTGGCAGAACTGAAGAAGTAAAATAGGATGAGAACGGGGATTATCCAGAGATCAGGAATCTGCTACCTGAGCTGGAGCCACACTTGCTGCCACTGTGGTTTCTGGAACTCTGTCACTGCTGTGGCTGCAGTGATGCTGTTGGATGCCACTGTCACCTGCTACTGCTGCAGCTTCCAGTGCCAGACACAGGGAGAGGCTTCTATCTCATGCCTTCTGTTTCCCACTACTGCCTCCTGCTGACAGGCCTTACCTGGTAAACAGCTAGCAGTGTCTGAGAACTGCAGTTTTTAGACTTCTGGCCCCCTGCAAAATAGAGGAAAACACAGAAAGGCAGCAATGGAGCTAAGTGCCAACAGACAGCATCTGACACACATGCCGTGCTCTTATTTTTCCTAACTGGCTGAGGAAGAGGGATGTTTTTGTGAGTGGGCATCTTGGGGAAAGATGGAGACAAAAGAGGAGATGGCATTAAATCTCTTCCCACCTGGTCCCATGGGCTGATTCTGATCCATCCTGGAGCAAAGTCAGAAAAGTCAGTAGCTGTTTTCTCACAAGTCCTTGTGAAGAGAAAGCAGTCAGGCCCAAGTGACAGATTGTAACAAATCTGTAGGGATCAAGTTGGTTGGATTGCATGCAAGTGCTTAAATCCCTAGGAGCATGGGAAGAGTACACAGACTGCTCGCACTAGGGTGTAAATAAAGGAGATGAAAAGACAGCTCTGCAACCAGAGGGAGTTTGTCAATCTCTGAAGAACCCTGCTTTATGTTGCTCAGGCCGTCATCACAAAGTACCACAGACGGTGTGGATTGAACAACAGACATTTCTTTTCTCACAGCCCTGGAGGCTGGAAGTCTAAGATCAAAGTGTCAGCAACACTGGTTCCTGCCCAGGCCTCCCTCCTTGGCTTGTAGGTGGCCACCTTCTCACCGTGTCCTCACGTGGTCTTTCTTCTATGTGTACATCCCTGTGTCTCTCTCTCATTTTACAAGGACACAATCATGTTAGATTAATGACTAATGACCTCATTTTAACTTAGTCACCTCTTTAAAGACCCTATCTCCAAAAACAGTCATATTCTAAGGTACTAGGGGTTAGGACTTCAATATATGAATTGGGGGAGGGGAAATATTTCAGCCAGTAAGTCCAGAAATTTGCAGGATCAAGAGAGCCAAAGAATCCTCAGCAATGCCTCTGAGTTCTGAGCACCGACACTTCCTGATGGAAGAGACCCAGGTGATACTTTCAACTCAATAAGGCATTTATAAGCACATTAAAGTTAAGAGGATGCATGTACTACTGCAACAGAACTCATCTGATCACTATCAGCTCGTTTATAATTTTGGATGTGGTTGAAGCCAGTGCTTCTCAAAGTTTCTTGTGTGTACAAATCCTGGGAGTCTGTTAACACACAGATTCTTATTTGGTGGGGCAGGGTGGGGCCTGAGATTGTGCATTCCTACACACTTCTAGGGACCACCCATGCTGGAGGTCTGCAAACCATACTTTAAGTAGCAGACAGTAGTTCTTAACCTTGACCATGGTAGAGTCTGGGGAGTTTTTAAGACCCCCAAGAGCTGGGCTTTACCTCACACCAATGAGATTTGAATGCTGATTCTGGGACCCCAGCATTAGTATTTGTAAAGCTTCCCAGGCAATTCTAAAGTGCAGCCAAGATGGAGAATCGTTTCTATTGATGAATGCCCACTAGCGTTCTTCTGACTGAAAGGTACAAGGCAAGGAGGGCTGGTCTGGACTCATGGGAGCATTGGCCTGTTGGTTGTGTGTCTGGTTAATCCTACTTCCATTAGCGGTTTTCTTTCTTAGTACATTTGGGCAAAGGTACTGGACATCCTCATATGCCCCCCATGCGTGTACCTTCAGAATAAAGAAAGAAACTTACTTTATGGCAAGTATAAGTTCAAATACTAAGTGTATAGACTCTAACAGGAAACCAAGTTTCCTCCATATCTCAATCCCATGTCCCAGCTCACTGTCTCTGAAGAAGCCACACCTGAGCCCCACCAAAGAGCCAGAATTTAAACGCCTGCCACTGACAAAACATGCCACTCTTGCAAGCCAGGGTCAGCCAAGAGCAAGCTATAGCAATTAAATTTAAAAATACATTTTTGAATTCCTTTCCTCAAATCTCCCTTCCCCACCCCAGTCCCCACTCCTGTGATCCTGAAAACAACAGAGACATAAGGAAATGGGGAAGGAAATAAAATGTGATTATGCTCCTTCCCCACCATGGGTCCTATTTTAGGCTTATCCTGTTATGAATTGTGTCCCCCCCAGAATTCACATGTTGAAGTTCCAACCCCCAGCACCTCAGAACATGACTGTATTTGGAGGCAGGACCTTTAAAGTCATTAAATTAAAAAAATAAAGCGATTAGTGGGCCCTAACCCAATATGACTGGTGTCCTTCTAAGAGGAGATTAAGGGGCACCTGGGTAGCACAGTCATTAAGTGTCTGCCTTCGGCTCAGGGCGTGATCCTGGTGTTCTGGGATCGAGCCCCACATCAGGCTCCTCCGCCGGGAGCCTGCTCCTTCCTCTCCCACTCCCCCTGCTTGTGTTCCCTCTCTCACAGGCTGTCTCTCTCTCTCTCTGTCAAATAAATAAATAAATAAAATCTTTAAAAAAAATAAGAGGAGATTAAGACAGACATATACAAAGACCATGTGAGGATCCAGGGAAAGGGTGGCTATCTGCAAGCCAAGGAGAGAGGCCCAAGAGGAAACTCGACACCTTGATCTCAAGCCCCATAGCCTCCAGAAATTTGAGAAAACAAATTTCTGTTGTTTAAGCCACCCAGTGTGTGAGACTTTGCTATGGAAGCCTGATCAAACTACCCTAGTCCCCAACCACAGATCAGCCTGGAATTGGGACAAAGGGTAAAAAAGCAGGATGTGGTGTTTGGGGCTGGTCCTTTTCATTGTGAAACTAGGTTGCAACTGTCAAATGGGACTTGTTTTTATTACTGAAAGCGATTTAAATGCCACAGGTTCTGTGGGAGACACTGTCAAAGAGTAGGAAGCACATCACAGAGCTGGTCTGAAGGCAGCGCTGGAGGATACAAGTCATTTCCTGCTTGGACCCCACAGAATTCATCCTGTTCAATAAACCCATCACACCCAGCATAGTTTAGTGTCTTCTGTTGGTCTCTTTTCTCTTCTGACCTTTCTTTTCTAGTTTTATCTTTTTTAAATCCTTTTGCTCAATTTTTCTGATTCTTGAAATTCTTTAAAAGAGAAAGAACTCTTTAAAAGATCTTAAATGTTAAGATCTGAGTGTTTTTATGTCATTTCTGAATTTTTAGTGTTCACCCCATCATAGGGTAAATAGGACTCCACATCTCAAGAGATTTTTCGTGAGTAATTTCTTATTGCAGCATACTCTCTCATGCTTATTTAAAGCCCTTGTTTATTGAGCCATGAATTCAATTTACAGAGCCACTTCAGATGTGAATCATCTATATGAATCTGGACAGCAGTACACTTTCAGCCACGAAGAAACAACAGTTTCCATGATGATCACTCTCAGTCTTTCCTGGATGAAAAGGATCCCAGGCTATAGTAGTCAAGTCCCTTCTGTTATGAACAACAGATTCTGGTTAGCTCTTTAAAGGGGGTGGGGAAGAATTGCATTGGAAACCACTGAATTAATAAAAATTAATAATAATTAAGGAGCCAAACCTTAGGAAAGACAAACTCTGGAAGCACACGGAGCAGGAATGCACTGAACTTTCCTTGTGTGCTGCATTATTGTGGCTCAGCTCTACTGACTGTCAGACTCTGCTTCTCTGTTCAAATACACACAATGGACTAATACTGAACCTTAAAAAGAAAGGAAAGTCTGACACAGGCCACAATGAACCTTAAAGACATTATGCTAGTGAAATAAGCCAGTCACAATAGGACAAATACTATAGGATTCTACTTATATGAGGTACTTACAGTAGTAGGATTAGTAGAGACGTAAAATAGAAGGGTGGGGGGAAGGGAAGAGTGGGGAGCTGTTGCTTCATAGGTACAGAGTTTTAGTTTGGGAAGATAGGAAAAGTTCTGGAGGTGGATGGGAGTGATGGTTGTGCAACTGCATGAATGTACTTGGTGCCAATGAAGTGTACACTTAAATATGGTAAAAATATTCACAAGCAAAAAGAAAGAAAGAAAATGAATAAAAAAAGAGAAGGAAAAAGAAAAAAGAAATAGAAATGGCTACTAAGAGGTTAAGTCAAAACCCTGATTCTGATGCCAGAAGCTAATCCCACTCTGAAGACTACAGGCTCGTGTTTCAGTTATCAAATAGAGCAGACCCTGAGAAACAGTCAACAGAAGTGATTTGCCCACAAAGAAAAGAATTGATGTTGGGTGATGACCAGGTACATACCCTGACATTGAGAGCTGGGTGCTTACTGTCAGGATGGTAGGCACCATGGCCTGGCTGTGTTTGCTATCTCCAGAGCAGTGAGCCCTTGCTCAGGTGGGATGCTCTGTTCCCAGCAACCTCTCTCAGTTTAGCTCACTTTGTAGCAGTAGCAGGTTATCCAGTGCTAAGAGGGATCTAACCACTATAGTTTCTTCTGCTGTTGGTCAAGATAAAGCCAAAGGCCTCTGTCCTAGTCAAAGTACAGGTTAGAGCTGTTACATAAAGCCATGGTGGATCAGTCCTGTGTATATTAACCTGATAAAGAGAAACTCTAAGTCAGAGAACATAGAGGGAGCCAATGTTTTACTTACATTTAGTGTCAACAGGCTCTATTACTCTAAGCAGACCTCTTCAATGTGTCAAACAATTAACTCTCCTTCAGTCTTTATGTACAAAACAAACCACATTCCCTTAATTGTTCCCATTTATAATTTAGTTATGTCTCCAGGCTCAGACAGTTTTATGGGCAAGTTTTTCCAAACTTTCCATATGTTTCATACCTGTTTGACCTATGGGATATTATTTCCACAGAGTATGTCACCAGACTAGTATTTTACAGAAATTCACTTTGGAAAATATTATAGTGATGGTCTCCCCAGTAATGTGAAGGAAAAATGGAATGCTGCTGACTCCACTTTAACAGTGTTCTAAAACTTCAGAATATTCTCAGCTATACGATATTGGTATGGACTAATATAAGAAGTATATAGATAATCAATGTGAACATTAGAAGATTTGAATGATTTTATCATCCAATTTGACCTACTGGCACTTGTAGAATATTCCATCTACCAAGAGCAGAAAGTTCATTCTTCTCAAGTGCACTTGGCACATTTTTCAAGATGGACCACATTTAGGTGCAGAAAACAATTCTCAATAAATGTAAGGTTATTTAAGTCATAGAAAATAAGCTCTTTAGTTATAATGAAATTAAAATAGAAATCAATAACAGAAAGATCCCTGCACATGCTCTAAATATTTAGAAACTAAACACCACACTTCTCAATAACTGATATATAAAAGAAAGTAAAACACTAACCAAGATAAAATTTATAGCACTAAATGCCTATATTAGAAAAGAAGAAATATTTCAGATACACTTTAGGAAACTAGAAAAAGAAAACCAAATTAAACTCAAAGTAGATAGAACAAAGGAAATCATAAAGATCAGAGTACATCATCAATTAAATAGAAAATAGTAACACAATAGAGAAAATCAATGAAACCAAAAGCTGGTTCTTTGAGAAGATCAATAAAATTAACAGCTTCTAACCATTGTGATCAGGCAAAAAAAAAAAAAAAAGAGAGAGAGAGAGAATATACAAATTACTAATATCAGGAATGAGATGGTGACAACCGCACAAATTCTACAGATATCAAAAACATAAGAAATAGTATTAACATAATATCTATTAGCATAAATTCAACAACTCGATGAAATTGATCAATTCCTTAAAAGACACAAATTTCCAAAGCATATGCAAAAAGAAATAGATAACCTGAATAGCCCTCTACCTGTTGAATAAATTGAATTTGTAATCTAAAAATCTTACCACAAAGATAATTCCAAGACTAGATGGCTTTGATAGTAAATCCTACCAAACAGTTTAGAAAGAAATAATATCAATTCTACACAAGTTCTTAGAGATTGAGGAGAAAATACTTCAAAATCTATTATATAAAACCAAAGACATTACAAGAAAACTCAGGTCACAGTTTCTCATGAACACAGATATAAACATTCTAAATAAAAGTTTAGCAAATTGAAGCAAACAATGTAGCAGAAGGATAATACATTAGGACAGTTTTTCCCAGGAATGCAAGGTTGGTTCAACATTTGAAAATCAATCTAGGTAATCCATCATACTAACAAATTTTAAAATAAAAGCATAAGGTCACCTCAATAAATAAAGAAAAAGCACTTGGAAAAATCCAATGTCTATTCCTATTTTTTAAAAAATTCTCAAGGGGTGCCTGGATGACTCAGTCAGTTAAGTGTCCCACCGTTGATTTTGGCTCAGGTCATGATCTCAGGTCATTGAGCCTGCTTAAGATTTTCTCTCTTGCTCTCCCTCTGCTCCTCCCCACTTCTCTCTCCCTCTCTTAAAATAAATAAATAAATAAATACAATTTAAAAATAAAGGATTTTATTAGTACTGACTTAAAAAAATAATTCTCAGGAAACAAGGAATAGAAAGGATTTCCTCAAACTTATAAAAAATATCTACAAAAATCTTACAGATGACATCATACTTTAAAAGACTAAATGTCTTCCCCATAACATGAGGAACATGATAAAGATTTCTGTTCTATTTAACATTAAACTAGAGGTTCTAGCCAATGTAATAAGGCATGAAAAAGAAATAAAGGGACCAAGATTAAAAAGAAAGAAGTAAAATTGTTTTTATTTGCAGACAACCTAATTGTCTCAATAGAAAATTCAGTGGGATCTACAAAAAGCTACTGAAACAAATAAGCAATATTAGCAAGATTGCAAGATCCGTATACAAAGATCAACTGTATATCTAAACACTAATAACAAATTAAAATTTGTGAAACAATCCCACTTCAAATAACATCAAAAATACAAAATGGGGAAAATCTGACAAAAATGAAAGATCTGGGGGATCCTCCGTGGCACAGTTGGTTAAGTGTCCACCTCAGCTCAGGTCATGATCCCAGGGTCCTGGGATTGAGCCCCACATCAGGATCCCTACTCTGCCAGGAGCCTGCTTCTCCCTCTCCTGCTCCGCCTGCTTGTGCGCTTTCTCTCTCTCTCTCTCTCTCTCCATCAAATAAATAGATAAAATCTTTAAAAAAAATTTTTTTAATGAAAGATCTGTACTTTAATAATCTACATACTCTACCCTCAAAGAAGTGGCACATAACTCCCCACTTCTTAAGTGCAAGATGTACATGGTGACTTCCTTCCAAAGAGAATAGTACGTAAGGAAGGAAAAAATAGTAACTTCACAGAAGAAAAACCTGAAAAACTCGGCCTCAGCCAAGTGATCAAGATTCACATCAACAGTGATAAACCATGTTGATAGTATACACCTTTGATATGATGTGATGAAATATATGTAATTAGAATGACACTTTACTTCTGTGGCCATCTTCCCAAAACCAATAACCTCAGTCTAATTGTGAAGAAACACCTCAGATAAATCCCTACTGAAGGACATTTTTCAAAGTACCTAACCAATATCAAGACCATCAAAAACAAGGAAAGTCTGAGAAACTGTCACAGTCAAGAGGAGCCTAAGGAGACAAGACAACTTGTCTCACTGGAGAGGACACCATATCACAAAAGGCACATTAGGTAAAAACTAAGGAAATGTGAGCAAAATGTATATTTTAGTTATTAATAATGTATCAATATTGGTTCATTAAATGTGATAAATGTACCATACTTATATAAAATGTTAATGATAGGAGAAACTAGGTGTGGGGGGCATGGGAAATCTCTATACTATTGTCACAATTTTTCTCTAACTCCAAAACTATTAAAAGTAAAAATAGATTTAAAATAAAAGTCTGAGGATCTGAATAAGATGGCGGAGGAGTAGGGGACCCTTTTTTCAGACGGTCCCCTGAGTTGAGTTGGATAGGTACCAGACCAGCCTGAACATCCACAGAATCAGCCTGAGACACAGGAAGATACATCTGGATCTCCACAAATGAACATCTCCAGCGCTGAGTATTGAGGTACGAAGCGGGGATCTGTGAAACCGTGCACAGATATCGGAAGATAAATGGAAGGGGGAGGGAGCTGCTGCATTTGGGAGCCGGGAAGCAGTAGCCACCTGCACGGGGGAGCAGATGGACTTGCGGACCAGCACCCACGAGAGAGCAGACTGAGACCGTGAGCCAGGGAACGCGCACCACCAGACTGAAACGGAGCTCCGGTGTGCTCACTGGAGCCAGACTGAGACGGGGAGCTCCGGAGTGCGCGGGGGAGGCTGGCAGCTGGCGGCTGGCAGTGTTAGAAACACAAAGGACAGAGACGCGCCAGCCCTGGAAGTGAGGGCTGGGACGCCGGGTGTGTGGCGCACATCCCGGGACGCTGCAGGGTTGAGCAGCACCAACAGAAACAGAGTTAAAGTGGCCAGAACATCAGTGGAGAATTGCCCGCGATCCCTCTGTCCTGAGACAGAGGCTCGTAATTCGGCCACTGCTGCTCTGAATCTCATAAGAGGCACAGCAAACTGCCAGGCAAAGCCGCCAGAGAACAAAAGCCTGGAAATACAGGCTCACAGGGTGCCCATCCCCATCCCTCCTTGCAGGGGACACGGAGACTCTACCCAATCAGGGTTGCCTGAGTATCAGTGCGGCAGGCCCCTCCCCCAGAAGGCAGGCTGAAAAATCAAGAAGCCCACATCCCTAAGATCCCTATAAAACAAGGGCGCACAGCCTAGGTCCCGGTCAATAATTTGGGCTCTGGACAACCCTGCAACCACTCCTCATTAGAATGACGAGAAGGAGAAATCCCCCCCAGCAAAGAAAAGACAATGAGTCTGTGCCCTCTGACACAGACCTAATGGATATGGATATAACCAAATTATAAGAAATGGAATTCAGAGTAACAATGGTCAAGATGATGTGTGGACTTGAAAAAAGTATTAACAAAAATGTTAATGAGAATATAGAATCTCTAAGGGCAGAAATGAGAGCGAATCTGGCAGAAATTAAATATTCTATGAGCCAAATGCAGTCAAAAGTAGAGGCTCTGATGGCCAGGGTGAATGAGGCAGAAGAACGTAACAGCGAATTGGAGGATGGGTTAGTAGAAGACAAAGCTAAAATAGAATCTGGACTTAAAAAAATAAACACTCAAGAATGTAGGTTATGGGAGATTACTGACTCAATGAAACGTTCCAATGACAGAATAATCGGCATCCCTGAGGGGGTGGAGAAAAATAGAGGTCTAGAAGAGATATTTGAACAAATTGTAGCTGAAAACTTCCCTAATCTAGCAAGGGAAACAAACATTCATGTCCAAGAGGCAGAGAGGACCCCTCCCAAACTCAACGACGACAAACCTATGCCACGTCACATCATAGTGCAATTTGCAAATATTAGATCCAAGGATACAGTATTGAAAGTGGCCAGGGCAAAGAAATTTCTCATGTACCAAGGCAAAGTTATCAGAATTACGTCAGACCTGTCTACACAGACCTGGAATGAGAGAAAGGCTTGGGGGGGGGGCATTTTTAAAGCTCTTTCAGAGAAAACATGCAGCCAAGGAGCCTTTGTCCAGCAAGGCTGACATTCAGAATTGATGGAGAAAAAAGACCTTCCAGAATCGCCAGTCATTGACCAATTTCGTAACCACAAAACCAGCCCTACAGGAGATATTAAGGGGGGTTCTATAAAGGTAAAAAGACCCCAAGAGTGTACAGAACAGAAAGTTATAATCTATAGAAACAAAGACTTTACTGGCAACATGGTATCATTAAAATCATATCTCTCAATAATCAGTCTCAAAGTAAATGGCCTAAATGCTCCCATAAAATGCCACAGGGTTACAGATTAGATAAAAAGACATGACCCATCCATTTGCTGTCTACAAGAGACTCATTTTGAACCTAAAGATACATTCAGACTGAAAGTAAAGGGATGGAATACCATCTTTCACGCCAATGGACCTCAAAAGAAAGCTGGGGTAGCAATTCTCATATCA